>NW_027211849.1:600000-752500 GCF_036971445.1 Narcine bancroftii
CAGTACGGCCATGACTAACCTGGACATACAGCAGGTGGCAGCACAACTGGGCTGCCAACCTTTCTTTGTGACATGTCTTTGGGCTACACTATACCAGTGATTCCGCCATCTTGGAGGCAATGCCTTTTTGACCAGATACACAGCTTGTCTCATCCGTCCATCAGAACATCTGTCAAGCTCACGTCAAATAAATATGTATGGCATGCTCTGAAAAAATGCATTGCGCAATGTGTCTGCACATGTACCTCCTGCCAGACTGCCAAAATTCAGTGCCACACCAAGGCACCTCTTCAACCTTTCCTGGCGGTATACAGGTTGTTGAAACACGTGCAAGTGAACCTGCTCGGACCATTGCCAGTATCTCAAAACATGTGATAGATTCTAACAGTCATAGAACGTTTTACGCGCTGGCGAGAGGCCATCCCATTGCCATCCAGTGACACTGAGATAAGGGCCAGAACATTCATCATCAATTGGATGGCTAGGTTTGGTTTCCCAAGCCACAATTACTTCAGTCCGCGGAACACAATTCACACACAGTCCAACGGCCTTGTGGAACGTTTCCACCGGCAACTGAAGGCCCGATTCTCCGGTCTCAATTAGGTCGAAGAATTGCCCTGGGTTCTATTGGGAGTGCACCCGGCTCCAAAGGAAGACATGTCTGCATTGTCCGAAGAGTTGGTTTATGGTACGGTCCTTACAGTTTCTTGGGACATTCATTTCACAACCAACTCTGATCTGAACGTTCTTCAGCAGCTTCGACGTGGTGTCGCGATCACCTTTTCATACCCACTGGCATGGAACCTCTAAACAGAATGTGCCCCCATCACTCCTGGACACTGATTTTGTTTTTGTGTGCAGACAGGTTCCACGAGTGCCGTTACGACCGTATGAGGGCCATTGTCGTGTGGTGAAGAAGGATGGGGTTGTGTATACTTTGGACATTGGGGGACATTGTAGCTGTTTCATGTGGACAGACTCAAGCCTGCCCATGTGGATCCCACTTCATCCATTCAGTGCCCCCTGCGCAGATGGCGAGGGCGTCCACCTAAGGTGCATGCAGCTGGTGCTTTAGTTTCTGGTGACAGTTCTTGTGGGGGGGGGGGGGGGGCGGGTAGCAGCTGTGTAATGGGCTGAGTGGGCATGGTTCTTTGGCGGGCACGTGAAATCATAAGACAAACAGGTGTCCGTTTAATTGACCATACTCGCGTGGTGCTGTGTGCCGAGGAATGACACGTTGATCTGTGGATTCTCCTGACAGAAGGCACGGGACACTCACAGTATGTGTGTGTGTGTGTGTGTGTGTGTGTGTGTGTGTGTGTGTGTGTGTGTGTGTGTGTGTGTGTGTGTGTGTGTGTGTATTGCTTTAGTAGCTCTATCGAAGTAGCTGCTACATATATAAATATTTTGGATGATTATTGCACTTACAGGATACTTTTCATCCATCTATCCATCTCACAGCCTGTGGGAAGAAACTATTCCCCAGCCTGGCGGTCCTGATTTTGATGAAGGACCTGGTTAAAGATGCTGTGCATTGGATGGAAATGGTCTTTGTACAATTCCTTGATCCCTATTTGAACAACACTCCCAGTAAATGTCACCTACAGGAGAAAGGGAGACCCCAGTGATACTCACAACTCTTTGCATCATTCCTGTCTGATGCTTGCCAACTACTAGACCATCGAATGATGCAGCCAGACAGGAGACTCAACTGCACTCCTGTAAAATCTCAGGAATAGAGCTGTTGGCCTTGACCTCCTCAGTCTCCTTGGAAAGTGTAGGCACTTCCTGACCAATAAGGAGGTGTGATTGTTTTGTGTATTAATACGTGTGCTGTATGGATGGAAATTTTATGTGATTGTATTGTCTATTCTTGCTCTTTAACAATCTTTAGTGGATAGAAGTAGTCATTGTACTTTAGGATGTACAACCATGTACAATCCTTAAATAGCCACTTGGCCCAGATGACTATTCAGTCCAAGAATACTTTCTATCACAGGCAGATTTTGAACAATAACACCATTCATTTCGCAACAACTGCCACTTAATTTTGCCAGTTGTTCAATGGCAAGCTATATGGGGAAAACACCACTGTCAACTCTTCTACCTTAAAGGACTAATTATATTCAAATGGGCAGTAGATCAATAGATGGAAACAATGAAATCAGACAGAGGTGAGTGGCTGCTTGAATTAGAAACATTCGTGTTCATGCTATAGAGTTTAAGGCTGCCCAGGAGCAATATAATGTGTTTTCTTTCAGTTTGTGTGCCCTCAACCTGGCGAAGGATGGGGCCAATAGACATGTTGCTGGAAGGGTTAGAGAATTGATATGGTAGGTCACAGGAAGCTCAAGTTTAGATCCAACAAGCACATGTATTTAGCAAAGTGGCCACCCAGTCTGTATTGGTCTTGCTGATAATGAGGTCAACTGAGTCTACCAAATGTAGGAGATTAAGTTGGATGGGGTGCATGTGAAACACTGCCTCACCTGGAAGGTCTAATTGTAGCCTTGGATAGAGGTGCCAGGAGATGTACGGACAAGTTTGGCAATTTCTGCAGTTCCAATGGGGACTACATGAGGTGGTGATGGGTGGAGAGGGAAGTGCCGTTGAGGGAGTCACAGAAAGACATGCCCCTGTGAAAAGAGGATATGAGTTAGATGTAACAGGTTAGAGGATGGTGCTGAAGTTGGAAGTATTCAAGGATAATGTGTCAGATGTGGCAGCTGATGGGTGGTAAGTGAGAAACCTGAGGGATTCGGTCCTTGTTCTGCCAGAGAGGAGGTGGGGGAAGGGCAGAAAAAGAATTGGAGATAAGAGTGTAGGCTTTATCAAAGACAGTATGGGGGAATCTGCATTTATTGAAGAAATAAGACATTTTGGGTGTCCTGGAGTAGAAGACCTCATCCTGGGACTGTTACAGGCCCTGAGGACCCCAAACCTTAGCAGCAATAGTAAATCATCAAGATAAATGGTTATTTAAACAAACGTTGTTTTTAAATTTCTTTAAACAAAAAAATAGATTCAAACTTTAACTTATCACTATTAACTTAACAGCCTTACATTGCCCCCTTCCAATTCTAAGCGCAGGTGTATTTAATATGTATAAAGTTCTTTGACACAACTCCCAAGTTCACCGGTGTCTATCAATTCTTATACTGTGCACAGATTCAACATTTATGAATTTTCACCAAGCTCTGGTGCTTAAAAGTAAATGTTTACCCTCCAGGAAGGCGCTTGTTGATTTCAGAGAGGGATTTCTTGCTCATTGGACACACAAAATCTGATTCCCTCTGATCATTCACTTTGGGGTCTTGCCAAAGAAACTAGCCCCATCAGGGTTTTCCAAATGATAACCTCTTCTGCAGGTCACCATTGAGTTCCTTTTTTTCGCTCATTTCAGGTGAAACACCATTTCTAGCCAGTCATCTCCTCTTGTATGGGCAACAAGGTTTTTCAACAGGCTGAACTGAGAACTCACAACCCGTTTTCAAAATGGGGTTTCAACAAGATGTCAACTTGCCATCTCTCTCTCTCTCTTTCAGAAAAAAAGCCTATTTGGCCTCTCCACTCTGCTTGCAAAACCACATGACCTTCTTGGAAGAGCTAATTGGAACCAGCCAGATGACTGCACCTGACCCAAACTTCTGAGTCCATTCATCTGTTGCTTTAAAAACAATAATCCATTTACACCTAATTTTGAAATTATAGCAAAGCAGTCTCCTTGTTTTGTCTTTGCAAAGGCTCTTGGCGCCTGCATGACTCACTCTCAGCAAAGCTCTTGCAATTTAAATAAGAGCTGTTTTGTGAAGTGTTTGTGTTTGTTTGTGACCTCCACGACTCCTACAATCCATCTCTTTCAAAAACATATCTATATACAATGTAAAATATATAATCTGTCACAGGACAGATGCAGCAGAGGAGTTGTGATAAAATCAATGGTGTCCTTGCAAAAAACAATGGGAAGAGGTATAATCCAGGTAGCTCTGGTGAGTGGAATTTGTAATAGTTTGAAACTTGAACCTCTCTATTTCAGGAGACAATTTACTGTCATGTAATTTAAAAGTGTCATATCACACAAAATTGTTTTTATCCTGCTTTAAGGCAGACATTCGCCATTGGTAGAAATTGCCTGAAATACCTCTTGCAGTGAGAGAAAGAAGCAAAAGAGAGTCGTGCTCTCTCTCTCTCCTCCCCCCCCCCTGCCCAACCCCACCATCCCAAGCCCTGGGCCAAGTCACTGAGGGTCTGTGGATTCTCTATCAATGGTCACAGACCAATCCAAGTCATTGACAATGCGAGATCCAGTTTTGAACCTCTGACACAATTAGGAACCATTTAGCACCCACTCGTATCCCAAGTCTGATACCTGATACCCTTTTAGCCAGTTTGGAACCCATCTCTAGCAATCCACAGCCTAGTGTGAGTTCCTTGACTGCTTTCTCCAGAAGCCCATAGCCTGCGTGGGTTTCTCTCCTCAAATTACCAACAGCCTGTCAGATATGTGGGTCCTACAGATGCAGGACCCCTCACTGTTCTGCTTCCATGGTCACTGACCTGTGGAATGAATCCTCCGCTTCTCAGATGTTGATGGTGTATGGTCTTCCTGTTTTCTGGTCCCCTGTGTTAGTCCTCCGCTTCACCAGAGTTCTTGGTGGCGAGGAAATCTAACACATTTAAATAAAAATTTTACAACTTAGAGTAGAATCTCGCATGTCTAGAGGGATGGAAAGGGCATTTTTACAAATTGAAGCCTAATATTTGAATATGCAGGTGCCAAATTTGCAAAAGCATAGAGTATACATTTCTCAAGCTTGAAGTATTTTTTTCTAAAGAAGACAACTTTGAATTTTTGCATGTCATCTTGGCATCCCTAAAATTATATCTGATATCCAATAAGTGCAAAACATTTCCTCATCACCGCTAACAATTCATTAAACAAATTTCAATTGATACTTTAATAGTTTTAATTTGGGCCTTGTTCCTTCAATATTTCCTAATAAAATTAAGGTTGGATTTTGTGAAAAAACAGCTCCTATAACTTGTTCCAAAAAATTTGTATTTCTCCCCAAAAAGATCTTGCATTAAGACAAAGCTAAATTGTATGCAAGAAAGTTTCTACATCTTCACCACACCTCAAACATTGATCTGATAATTCTGATTTTATTCTATTCAATTTCTCTGGTGTAAGAAATAACTGCAGAAGAAAAACTAGTTGTGAATTCCTTCCTCACTGCTGCTGCAGTGTGGAACTCTGGTCAATCGATCCAAAATGCTGAGTTGAAGTGAATTAATACAACTCCTCTGATTCACGTGATCTCTATTCCAAAATCAGCTTCCTGTTGAGCTTTTTAAATCCAACTGCCTGAGTCACCTGACTCCAGGTGCAGCTTTCAGATAAAATCCTTTCTGACATATGCTACATTACGGATGTATAAAGAATTATACTGAACTAATTTTTATCTTACATTGAGATCCTTATATGGACCTGCCCTAATTTGCCAATCAATTAAAATATTCAGATCCATTTCCCACCTTTGTCTCGACTTATGAACTCCTCGTTTAAAAGTTCCTACTTGTAATAAAGAGGACATCATCGAAGTAAATTTTTTAACAATTCCTCTTTATAAGGAATTTCTATTTCAGTACCACATGGTTGATCCTAACTTAGCCTTCAAATATGCTCTTAGTTGGAAATAGCAAAATAGATTGCGATGAGTTATACGATATTTATTTTTCAGTTGCTCAAATGACATTAATTGACCACTTTCACAACAATCTTCAACATTTATAATTCCCTTATGAAACCAGCTGTCCAGAAATTGATGATCCTTGGAAAAAGATACGAGGATTTTGAATCAAAGCCATCCTGGGTGATGTACATCCACTTACACCAATTTCATCATTTATTTTATTCCATATATTAATCATATGTTTCAACAATGGTGTATTTTTATCACCAACCTTTAATTTTGAATCCCACTGTCTTGGGTAAACTTATACCTCTCATTTTGTTCATTTTAGATTGGTCACAGTGTTTGAGCTACCGAAAGAAAATAGACACACACACCGAGAGCAGTTCAGTTTATACAAAAGTTTATTACTAATTCAAAAGCTGATTTCACACTACAATATGCAAGCCCTTCCCAACTATACTTATCAATACCTGGGCTGGTCCCAACTGCCGAAGCGAGGCAACAACTGCACACTTGTAGTAGGTTGTCAGGGCGCCAGTAGCAGCTTCTCCACCTCCCCCGACCGGGACGTTGCTCAGACTCTGGCTGTTCTTCCTTCTTGACAAGGGGTGTTCCCACCCCTCGGAGAGTCTAAACTTAAGCAGCAGGACCACAGGCTTATATACCCCAAAAACAATTAATCATGCGCCTACTCCTTCTAATATTTGTCAGTCAAAATCAAAACTGAACATTATATTCTACAATTTAGAAGATTAATTATTATGTAACCAGGATGTTATGATTTCCTGGTTTATCTCGTAGATACAAAGACTTATTAAAACTTCTCGAGCAAGACAGGTTGTGACCAATTCGTCAATTTCAGAGTGTTGCATTTGACAACTGCTTTCCCTGGGCCTCACAGTGGAATTCCATTTCAAAGTGTATCTTCAGATAAGTCCCCATGGCTGAGTTTAATTACATCTGCTAGTTCTGAAAATAAGGTGACCTGCGTGTGGACCCAGTGTCGTCAGTTCCACATAAGCAAAAAGCATCTGGGTACATGGTTTTAATCCTCCATTACACCCACATATAGAATTCATCTGCTTTCTTTCTCCTATTTTATTTGATGGCAATTTTTCCCTTTCAAAAAAAGAAGCAAGAAATCTCATTTGAGCTGCTCGATAACAATTTTAAAAATGAGGAAGCTGTAGTCCTCTCAATGCAGAAGTTGTATTGGGTCACTTGTAACATGGGATTCAATAGGAAATGGGTTCACATGACATAAGCTCATGATGCAGACTGTTTTCTGATAATGGAATACAAGAGGAGGGTTGTCTTGGTCTTCCGCAGGATATAGATCACAAGATACAGGGGCAGAAGTAGGCCCATTGAGTCTGTTCAACCATTCTTCCACTCATCCCCACTGCCCAGCTCTCTCCCCTTAACCCTTGATTCCTTGACTAATCAAATACCCGTCATTCTCTGCCTGAAATACACCCAATGACCTCAGTTCCACAGATCCATGAACCACTGACAAAATCAATTTTTCCACATCTGTTTTAAATTGACACCCTTTTATCCTGAAATTATGTCCCTTGTTCTAGAATCTCCTACCATGGGAATCATCTTTGCCATATGTACTCTGTCCAAGCCTTCCAGCATTTGAAATGCCGCTGAGGTCTCTCTTATCCTTCTGTACTCCAACTAGTAGAGTCGAAGAGTCGACAATTGTTCCTCATACACTAACCCTTTCATTCCTGATATCATTCCAGTAAATCATCGCTGACCTTCTCCAACACCAGCACATCTTTTCTCAAATACGGCACCCAAAACTCTAATTCTGATTGAATGGAAAGGGAATTCTCCAACGACACAAACACAACAGTGAAATGATATTATGTCTTGTTAATATTTACAATAATTATTGAAGAGTCAATTAATAATTTTCAAAAGATGCTGGGTCCCTTTTTTGGACTATTATCATTACCTGAAGCTTGGTGCTGTGTTACGAGACCAGAGGATCCCAAAACACAGCAGCAATAGATATTCACCAAGACAAATGGTGACTTAAACAAAAGCTGATTTTAATTATCTTTCAACATGAACACGGATTTACACTTTAACTTATCACTATTTTACTACTTTAACTTAATTTACTTAACTTACCCCCCTTCTAATTTAAGTGCACATGTGTGTAATGTGTGTGTAAGTTCAGAAAAATTCTTTGGTTCACAGTCCAATCTCACTTCTCATTCCTCCAAGTTCACTGGTTTCAGGCCATTCTTATACTGTGTACAGAATTTAACATATAACATAACATATAACATAACAATTACAGCACGGAAACAGGCCATTAGACCCTTCTAGTCCGCACCAAACCAAACACCCCTTTCTAGTCCCACCTCCCTGCACAATGCCCATAATCCTCCATCTTCTTCTCATCCATATACCTGTCCAACCTTTTCTTAAATAATACAATTGACTCCGCCGCCACTATTTCTCCCGGAAGATCATTCCACACGGCTACCACTCTCTGAGTAAAGAAGTTCCCCCTCATGTTACCTCTAAACCTCTGCCCCTTAATTCTTAACTCATGTCCTCTTGTTTTAATCTTTCCTCCTCTTAACGGAAATAGTCTATCCACATCCATTCTGTCTATCCCTTTCATAATCTTAAATACTTCTATCAAATCCCCTCTCAACCTTCTACGCTCCAAAGAATAAAGACCTATATATATATAGATATAAATAAAAATATATGTATAAAGTTCACCAGGATTTGGTGCTTGAAAGGTAAATGAGCACTGCTCAGGAAGGTTCTTGTTGTTTTTCAGAGAGAGGTGTGTTGTTCAGGGAAACATTAGGGTGTTTTTGACTCAATGTACCAGGATCTGAAGTCCGTTATCTCTTCAGAAAAGCTCTGATAGCTTTAGCGTGGAGCTGAACTGAGCCAGGACTTTGCAGGTAGTTAAGGGAGTGTGTGGGCAGGGTTTGTTCTGGACCAACAATCTCACCAAATGACTCTGCTTGAAATCAAGATTCAAACCATTTTGAGGAATACAACAGGAATTGTTCAACAAGAGCCTGGTGTTCCCTGAGGAGTTTTCTTTCAATAGTGTAAATGATTTTTTTTAAAACCCTGTTAATATTCCTGATACAGATCTTTGTATTTAACTTTCAGGTTGCTATCTGTTGTTCACTTGGAGGCCTTTAATGGGGTGACTGGGTGGAATCTTTGCTTTAACCAAGCAGTTTTCTTGCAATTTTCCAGCTGTAAGATGTGTTGTGGCTTGCAAGTTTAGCAAGTGGGATTATGATGTGAATCTGCAAGTCACAGTGTCAGTTTTGTTTTTGAAAATGCAAATGTGAAAATTTTAACTTTGATCTTCTTGGTTTGCTTAAGTTTACAGAGGAGATGTTGGGTCAAGCTGAGAAGACAGAGTTGGATGCTCATTTGGCGAATCGGCTGGGCAAAGCAGAAAGCACAAAACGAGGGGCTGAAAAAATAATGAAACAGACTGAAGTGCCGTTGAACCCAAACCCAGGTAAAGAATTTAATTTTTTGCAACAATACTTAAGAGACCAAACAATTTGGGCTTTTCGTGGTGACCTATTTAAATGAACAAAATCTGATTAGAATAGAAGTTTATGGAATGTTTGGAAGTTGCCACAAAAAAAATGGAGATATAAATTAGATGTTATAATTAAGATAAATGAACAATACAATGAGCCTGGTGTCACAGTATCTGCCTCCCTCTACCGTACATCACCATTAAACCTTCTCCCCAATATGAACCTGATGTCAAAGTATCTGACACAGTTAATCGTACATCACTGTTAAACCTTCTCACGAATGTGAATCTTGTCTCATAGTTTCTGCCTCAGTCTATAGTACATCAGCGTTAAACCTTCTCCCCACTATGAACCTGATGTAATAGTATTTGCTTCAGTCTACCGTCCAGCACCGTTTAACATTCTCCCCACTGTAAACCTAGTGTCACAGTATCTACCTCAGTCTCCCATACATCACCCTTAAATCTCCTCCCTACTGTGAACCCACTGTCAATGTATCTGCAATAGTGTAATGTGGATCACTTTTAAACATTCTTCCCCCTGTGAACCTGGTTTCACAATATCTGCCACATTTTATTGTACATCACTTTTAAACATTCCCTGTACTGTAAACCCAGGGTCACAGTATCTGCCTCAGTCTACTGTACATCACCATTAAACTTTCTACGCACTGTGAACCTGGTGTAACAGTACCTGCCACAGTTTATTGTACATCACTGTTAAACCTTCTCACTAATGTGAACTCGGTGTCACAGTATCTTCCACAGTTTAGCGTACACCACTGATAAACTTTCTCCCCTTTGTGAATCCATTGTCACAGTATCTGCCTCAGTCTTCGTACATCACTGTTAAATATTCTCCCCACTGTGATCCTGGTGTTACAGTACCTGCCACAGTTTATTGTACATTCTTTGGCTTGGCTTCGCAGATGAAGATTTATGGAGGGGTATGTCCACATCAGCTGCAGGCTCGTTTGTGACTGACAAGTCCGAAGCAGGATAGGCAGACACGATTGCAGCGGTTGCAAGAAAAAATTGGTTGGTTGGGGTTGGGTGTTGGGTTTTTCCTCCTTTGTCTTTTGTCAGTGAGGTAGGCTCTGTGGTCTTCTTCAACGGAGCTTGCTGCCCACCGAACTGTGAAGCGCCAAGATGCACGGTTTGAGGTGATATCAGCCCACTGGCAGTGGTCAATGTGGCAGGCACCAAGAGATTTCTTTAGGCAGTCCTTGTACCTCTTCTTTGGTGCACCTCTGTCTCGGTGGCCAGTGGAGAGCTCACCATATAACACGATCTTCGGAAGGCAATGGTCCTCCATTCTGGAGACGTGACCTACCCAGCGCAGTTGGATCTTCAGCAGTGTGGATTCGATGCTTTTGGACTCTGCCAGCTCGAGTACTTCGATGTAGGTGATGAAGTCTCTCCAATGAATGTTGAGGATGGAGTGGAGACAATGATTATTGAAGCGTTCTAGGAGCCATAGGTGATGCCGGTAGAGGACCCATGATTTGGAGCCGAACAGGAGTGTGGGTATGACAACGGCTCTGTATACGCTAATCTTTGTGAGGTTTTTCAGTTGGTTGTTTTTCCAGACTCTTTTGTGTAGTCTTCCAAATGCGCTATTTGCCTTGGCGAATCTGTTGTCTATCTCGTTGTCAATCCTTGCATCAGATGAAATGCTGCAGCCGAGATAGGTAAACTGGTTGTCCGTTTTGAGTTCTGTGTACCCAATGGAGATGTGGGGGGTGGGGGGGGCTGGTAGTCATGGTGGGGAGCTGGGTGATGGAGGGCCTCAGTTTTCTTCAGGCTGACTTCCAGGCCAAACATTTTGGCAGTTTCCGCAAAACAGGACGTCATGCGCTGGAGAGCTGGCTCTGAATGGGCAACTAAAGCAGCATCGTCTGCAAAGAGTAGTTCACGGACAAGTTGCTCTTGTGTCTTGGTGTGAGCTTGCAGGCGCCTCAGATTGAAGAGACTGCCATCCGTGCGGTACCGGATGTAATCAGCGTCTTCGTTGTTGAGGTCTTTCATGGCTTGTTTCAGCATCATGTTGAAGAAGATAGTAACGAGGGTTGGTGCGAGGACGCAGCATTGCTTCATGCCGATGTCAACGGAGAAGCGTTCGGAGAGCTCATTGCTGTATCTGATCCGACCTTGTTGGTTTTCGTGCAGTTGGATAACCATCCGAGGCGCTCTAGTATTTGCCAAAGCCCTTTTCTACTCACGGTAAGGAAGGCTTTGGTGAGGTCAACGAAGGTGATGTAGATTCCTTTGTTTTGTTCTCTGCACTTTTCTTGGAGCTGTCTGAGGGCAAAGACCATGTCAGTGGTTCCTCTGTTTGCGCGAAAGCCGCACTGTGATTCTGGGAGAATATTCTCGGCGACACTAGGTATTATTCTATTTAGTAGAATCCTAGCGAAGATTTTGCCTGCAATGGAGAGCAGCGTGATTCCCCTGTAGTTTGAGCAGTCTGATTTCTCACCTTTGTTTTTGTACAGGGTGATGATGATGGCATCACGAAGGTCCTGGGGAAGCTTTCCTTGATCCCAGCAGAGCTTGAAAAACTCATGCAGTTTGGCATGCAGGGTTTTGCCGCCAGCCTTCCAGACCTCTGGGGGGATTCCGTACATACCTGCTCCTTTGCCACTTTTCAGTTGTTCAATTGCCTTACATGTCTCTTCCCGGGTAGGGACCTCATCCAGCTCTAGCCTTAAGGGCTGTTGAGGGAGCTGGAGCAGGGTGGATTCTTGGACTGAGCAGTTGGCACTGAAAAGAGATTGGAAATGTTCTAACCTTCGGTTGAGGATGGAGATCTTTTTCCTGAGGAGGACTTTGCCGTCTGAATTGCACAGTGGGCTTTGGACTTGGGGTGAGGGGCCGTACACAGCCTTTAGAGCCTCATAAAAAACCCTGACGTCGCCAATGTCAGCGCTAAGCTGGGTTCGTTTGGCGAGGCTAGTCCACTACTCATTTTGGATCTCCCGGAGTTTGCGCTGAAGATGGCTGCATGCGAGACAGAAGGCTCGTTTTTTCTCTGGCCAGGACGGCTTTGCAAGGTGAGCCTGGTGGGCAGCTCGCTTCTTTGCCAGCAGCTCCAGGATTTCTTGGTTGTTTTCGTCAAACCAGTCCTTGTTTTTCCTGGAGGAGAAGCCGAGTACCTCTTCAGTGGATTGCAGTATGGCCGTTTTCAGCTGATCCCAGAGGGTTTCAGGGGACGTGTCCGTGAGGCAGTTTGGACCCTCGAGCTTTGCTTGGGGGTTTGCCTGGAAGTTTCCTCTCACCTCGTCTGACTGCAGGTTTCCAACATTGAACCTCTTTCTGGGGGCTCTACTCTTCTTGAACTTTGGCTTGAAGCGAAGGTTGAGCTTGCAGCGGACAAGCCGGTGGTCAGTGTGGCATTCCGTGCTGGGCATGACCCTGATGTGGAGCACATCTTGTTTGTCTCTTTCTCGCACCAGGACGTAGTCCAGGAGGTGCCAGTGTTTGGATCGGGGATGCATCCAGGTAGACTTCAGGCTGTCCCTCTGCTGGAAAAGGGTGTTCGTAATGACAAGCCACTGTTCTGCGCAGAGCTGCAACAGGAGGCGCTCGTTGTTATTGCACTTGCCGACACCATGCTTGGCCAGGATTCCTGGCCAGGTTTCTGAGTCTTTGCCGACTCGAGCGTTGTCAGCTGTTGGGGTGTGTTGGATGAGGTTGCGCAGTTCTTGACCATGAAGCCTACACCGGATAGGCGTTGTTCAGCCATAGGCTTGTAGCCCGCGCCACGTTCTTGGAGGCTGCCTGCATATGCAAGGTGGACTTCGCTGAGAGGGGCTATGTCAATGCCAAGTCTGAGGAGTTCTTGAGCAATGAGGGGAGACCGACATTCAGGTCGGTGGCTGTCATCCTTGTTTAGCATGGTTCTGATGTTCCAGCATGCTAGCTTGAGCTTGTGTGCATCTTTTGAAGGGTAGGACATGGAAGGGGAGGACGTGGACATGTCCTTGGGCCTGTGCAAAGGGGCTTTTAGGTGGAGTGCAGTGTGCGCAGTACTGGCCCCACCCTTTACACCCATGGTTCGATGGCGGCGCCCGTGCGGTCATCCGTGCAGGTAAAGCAGTTTGTTTGGCCTTAAAACCTTCCCTGTACCGGGAAGGAGGCGACGGCCCCGGTCCGGGCAAGGAGTAGGAGGCGGCGGCCCCAGTCCGGGCACAGGGAAGTCGGTGGCCCCAGTCAGGGAAGAGGGGAGGAGGAAGTGGCGGCCCTGGCCTCGGCAGAGGGAAAGCTGGCAGAGGCCCCGGTTCAGGCAGAAGTAAAGAGGCGGCATCCTTGGTCAGGGCAGAGAAACGGCGGCGGCCCCAGTCCGGGATGAGGGAAGGCGGCGGCCCCGGTCCGGGAAGAGGGGAGGAGGAGGTAACGGCCCCGGCCTCGGCAGAGAGGAAACAGGCGGAGGCCCTGGTCCAGGTGCAGTGAAAGGCGGCGGCCCTGGTCCAGGCACAGGGAAAGACGGCGGCCCTGGTGCGGGCAGAGGGAAAGTGGTGGCCCCGGTCCAGGCAGAGGGAAGGTGGAGGCGGTGGCCCCGGCCTCGGCAGAGAGAAGCAGGCGGAGTCCCTGGTCCGGGCAGAGGGGAGGAGTAGGCGTCGACCCCAGCCTCGGCAGAGAGGAAACAGGCGGCGGCCCTGGTCCGGGTGCAGTGTAACACGGCGGCCCTGGTCCAGGGGCAGGGACAGGCGGCGGCCCCGGTCTGGGCAGAGGGAAGGTGGCGGCCCCAGACCAGGCAGAGGGGAGGTGGAGGCGGTGGCCTCGGCCTCGGCAGAGAGAAGCAGGCGGAGTCTCCGGTCCGGGCAGAGAGAAGGAGGTGGCCCCGGTCCGGGTAGAGGGGTGGAGGAGGTGACGGCCCCGGCCTCGGCAGAGAGGAAACAGGCGGAGGCCCCGGTCCGGGTGCAGTTAAAGGCGGCGGCCCTGGTCCAAGCGCAGGGAAAGGCGGTGGCCCCGGTCCGGGCAGAGGGAAGGCGGCGGCCCCGGTCCAGGCAGAGGGGAGGTGGAGGCAGTGGACCTGGCCTCGGCAGAGAGAAGCAAGCGGAGGCCCCGGTCCGGGCCATTTAATGCCTGGAACACAAAGCAGAACCAATATAGATTGGAAGCATAGAGCAATCAGGCCGAGCCCAGGGCGCTCCACCCCATGACTGAGGACAGCGGCCATGTATCTCCAGGTATGGTTCGGCCTAAGAGGGGAGGCAGGCCTCTCCAGCCCGGTTAAGCAACCTGGATAGGAGAAGGATACTCCGATATAAAACCTACATTACTGTTAAACCTTCTCACTGTTGTGAAGCCATAATCTTAGTATCTGCCTCAGTCTACCATACATCATTGTTAAACCTTCTCCCCCTTTAAACCACTAAACCTGGTGTCACAGTATCAAACAGTTTATTGTATATTACTGTTCAAATGTCACAATATCTGACACAGTTTATCGTTCATCACTGTTAAACCTCATCCCCACTGTGAAATTGGGGTCACAGTATCTGCCTCATTCTTCCATACATCACTTTTAAACCTCTCCCCACTGTGAACCTGGTGTCACTTTATCTACCACAGTTCATTTCACATCATCGTTAAACCTTCTTCCTACCGTGGTGAACATGGCGTCACAGTATCTGTCACAGCTTATCGTAAATCACTGTTAAACCTTCTCACTAGTGTGAACTCGGTGTCACATTATCTGCCAAAGTCTAACATACATTACTGTTAAACATTCTCCCCACTGTGACATTATCTGCCTCAGTCAACTGTACATCACTGTTAATTCTTCTCCTCACTGTGAACCTGGTGTCACAGTATCTGATACAGTTCATCACTGTTAAACCTTCTGCCCACTGTGAGCCTGGTGTAGCAGTATCTGACACAGTTCATCACTGTTAAACCTTCTCCCCACTGTGAACCTGGTGTCACAGTATCTGACACAGTTCATCACTGTTAAACCTTCTGCCCACTGTGAGCCTGGTGTAACAGTATCTGACACAGTTCATCACTGTTAAACCTTCTCCCCTCTGTGAACCTGGTGTCACAGTATCTGACACAGTTCATCACTGTTAAACCTTCTCCCCACTGTGAACCTGGTGTAACAGTATCTAACACAGTTCATCACTGTTAAACCTTCTCCCTACTGTGAACCCAGTGAAATAATATCTGCCTCAGTCTCCTGAAAATCACCATTAAAATTTCTCTCCACTATGAACTCTGTGTCACTGTACCTGCAACAACGTATTGCGTGATCACAGTATCTGCCACAGTTCATTGAACCTCACTGTCAAACCTTCTCACACATGTAAACGGGTGTCACAGTACCCTTCTCAGACATCCGTATATTACAGTTAAAGCTTCAACCCACTGTGAACCTTGTGTCAAAGTATCTACCACAACTTATTGTACATCAGTGACAAACCTCCCACTGTGAACGCGGTGTCACAGTATATGTCTCAGTCTACCGAACATCACCATTAAACCTTCTCTCAACTGAGAAACTGGTGTCACCCTATCTGCCACAAATTTTCTTACATAAATGTTAAACATTCTCCCCACTTTGTACCAGGTCTCACAGTATCTGCCTCAGTCTCCCGTTCATCACACTGAAACCTTCTCCCCACTGTGAATTCAGTATAACTGTACAAGCCAGAGTTTATTATCTTTCTTCTTCTTCTTCTTCTTCTTCTTTGGCTTGGCTTCGCGGACGAAGATTTATGGAGGGATAATGTCCACGTTAGCTGCAGGCTCGTTTGTGGCTGACAAGTCCGATGCGGGACAGGCAGACACGGTTGCAGCGGTTGCAAGGGAAAATTTGTTGGTTGCGGTTGGGTGTTGGGTTTTTCCTCCTTTGTATTTTGTCAGTGAGATCGGCTCTGCGGTCTTCTTCAAAGGAGGTTGCTGCCCGCCAAACTGTGAGGCACCAAGATGCACAGTATGAGGTGATATCAGCCCACTGGCGGTGGTCAATGTGGCAGGCACCAAGAGATTTCTTTAGGCAGTCCTTGTACCTCTTCTTTGGTGCTCCTTGGTCATGATGGCCAGTGGAGAGCTCGCCATAACACGATCTTCGGAAGGCGATGGTCCTCCATTCTGGAGACGTGACCTACCCAGCGCAGTTGGAACTTCAGCAGCATGGATTCGATGCTGTCGGCCTCTGCCATCTCGAGTACTTCAATGTTAGGGATGAAGTCGCTCCAATGAATGTTGAGGATGGAACGGAGACAACATTGGTGGAAGCGTTCTAGGAGCCGTAGGTGATACCAGTAGAGGACCCATGATTCGGAGCTGAACAGGAGTGTGGGTATGACAACGGCTCTGTATACGCTAATCTTTGTGATGTTTTTCAGTTGGTTGTTTTTCCAGACTCTGTTGTGTAGTCTTCCAAAGGCACTATTTGCCTTGGCGAGTCTGTTGTCTATCTCGTTGTCGATCCTTGCATCCGATGAAATGGTGCAGCCGAGATAGGTAAACTGGTTGACTGTTTTGAATTTTGTGTGCCCGATGGAGATGTGGGGGGGGGGCTTGTAGTCATGGTGGGGAGCTGGCTGAGGGAGGACCTCAGTTTTCTTCAGGCTGACTTCCAGGCCAAACATTTTGGCAGTTTCTGCAAAACAGGACGTCATGCGCTGGAAAGCTGGCTCTGAATGGGCAACTAAAGCGGCATCGTCTGCAAACAGTAGTTCACGGACAAGTTGCTCTTGTGTCTTGGTGTGAGCTTGCAGGTGCCTCAAATTGAAGAGACTGCCATCCGTGCGGTACCGGATGTAAACAACATCTTCATTGTTGAGGTCTTTCATGGCTTGGTTCAGCATCATGCTGAAGAAGATTGAAAAGAGGGTTGGTGCGAGAACACAGCCTTGCTTCACGCCATTGTTAATGGAGAAGGGTTCGGAGAGCTCATTGCTGTATCTGACCCGACCTTGTTGGTTTTCGTGAAGTTGGATATCCATCTGTGAACACGGTGTCATAATATCTGTTTCACTGCACCATAGATCACCATTAAAGCTTCTCCCCACCATGAACCTAGTCACACAGTATATGCCAGAATTTTTTATACATCGCTGTTAAATCTTTTCACTACTCTGAACCCGGTGTCACAGTATCTGTCTCAGTTCACCGTACATCTCAGTTAAACATTCTCCTCACTGTGAACATGGTGTCAATTTATCTGCCACAATTATTGTATACCACTGTTAAACGTTCTCACTACTGTGAAGTCGGTGTCACAATATCTGCCACAGTTTATTGTACATCATGTAAACCTTCTCCCCACTGTGAACTCTGTATATCAGTATACACCAGAGTTTATTATTCATCACTGATAAAGATTCTTCCCACTGTGAACCTGGTGTCACAGTATCTGACACAGTTTATTGTACATTACTGATAAACCTTCACCCCATTGTGAACCCGGTGCCACAGTATCTGCCTCATTCTTCCATACATCAGCATTAAACCTCTCTCCACTGTGAATCTGGTGTCACTTTATCTGCCACAGTTAATTTACATCACCTTTAAACATTATTGCCATTGTGAACCTGGTTTCACAATATCTGACATAGTTTATTGTACATCACTGTTAAACCTTCTCACTACTGTGAACTTGGTGTTACCATATTTGCCAAAGTCATCCGTACATCACATTAAACATTCTTCCCACTGTGAACCCAGTGTCACGGTATCTGCCTCAGTTTCCCATACATAACCAGTAATCCTTCTCCCCACTGTTTTACTATATCTGCACAGTTTATTTTACATCACCGTTAAACCTCCTCCCACTGTTAATCTGGTGTCACAGTATCTGACACAGTTTATAGAACATCACTGTCAAACCTTCTCATGAATGTAAATCCTGTCTCACAGTAGGTCTCAGCTCACTGTACAATGTTAAACCTTCTCCCCACTGTTAACCTGGAGTAACAATATCTGCCTCAATATACCTTACATCACCCATAGACCTTCTCCACACTGTGAACCCGATGTAACAGTATCTTCCTCAGTCTCCTGTATATCACCATTAAACCTACTCCCCACTGTGATCCTGGTGTCACAGTATATGCCAGAGTTTTTTGGACATCACTGTTAAACTTTCTCCCAACTGTGAACAAAGTGTCATAGTATCAGCCTCAGTCTCCCGTACATCACTTTTAAAACGAATCAAACTGTGCACCTGGAGTCACAGTATCTACCTCAATTTAATACATCACCGTAAAACCTTCTCCTCACTGTGAACATGGTGTCACAGTATCTGCATTAGTCTACTGTATATCTCCCATATATCTCAATTAAATCTCCTCCCCATTTTGATCCTGGTTTTACAGTATCTTATACTATTTATCGTACACTGTAAAACATTCTCAAACTGTGAACCTGATGTCACAGAATCTGTCTTACTCCACCAAACATCACTGTTAAAACTTCTGCCCACTACGAACCCGGTATCACTGAATCTGCATCAGTCAACAGTACATCACCATTAAAACTTCTCTCCACTGTAAACCAAGTGCCACAGATTCTGCTATATTGTACATCACTGTTAAACCTTCTTCCTACTTGTGTGAATCCTGTGTCACAGTATCTGCCTCAGTCTGCTGGACCTCACCGTTGATCTATTTCTCAACTGTGAGTCCAGTGTCACAGTATTTGCCACATTATATCGTACCTCACCATTAAACCTTCTCCCCACTGAGAGCCTGGTGTAACTGTATCTGCCTCATTCTGCCGTACATCACATTAAACCTTCTCCGAACTCTGAACCTGATGTCACAGTATCAGCCACAGTTAATCGTACATCACTATTAAACCTTCTTACTTCTGTGAACTCATTTTCATGGTATCTGCCAACATTTACCGTACATTACTGTTAAACCTTCTCACTAGTGTAAATCCTGTGTCATAGTATCAGTCTCAATCTACTGAAAATCACCGTTAAACCTTCTCCCTAATTTGAACTCACTGTCACAGAATCTGCCTAAGTCTACCGTACATTAATGTTAAACCTTCTCCCTACTGTGAACCCAGTGTCTCAGTATCTGTCTCAGTCTTCCATGTATCACCGTTAAACCTCCTTCCCACTGTGAACCTGTTGTCACAGTATCTACCCCTGTTTATCTTACATCACTGATAAACCTTCTCCCGAACACGGTGTCACAATATCGACCTCAGTCTACTGTATATCACTGCTAAATCCTCTCCCCACTGTTTACCCAATTTCACAGTATCTGCCTCATTCAACCGTACATCACCGTTAAACCTTCTCCCTACTGTGAACCCGGTTAAATAATATCTGCCTCAGTCTCCCAAAAATCACCATTAAAATTTATCCTCACTGTTAAATCTCTGTATCTGTATCTGCAACAATGTATCGTGTGTCACCTTTAAACCTCCTCCACACTGTGAACCTGGTGTCACAGTACCTGCCACAGTTCATTGAACCTCACTGTTAAACCATCTCACTAATGTGTACCTGGTTTCACAGTATCCGTCACAGTCCACCGTACATCACCATTAAAACTTCTCCCCACTGTGAATTTGGTCTAACAGTGTATGCCAGTGGTTATTATACATCACCGATAAACCTCCCCAGTGTGACCCCTCTGTCATAATATCTGTCTCAGTGCACCGTACATCACCGTTAAACGTTCTCCCTGCTGTGAACCTGGTGTCGCATTATCTGACACAGTTTATCATACAACAATGTTAAAGCTCTCTCTGCTGTAAACCCAGTGTCACAGTATATGTCTCAGCCCACTGTACAACAACATTAAACCTTCTCCCCACTGTGAACTTGGAGTCACAATATCCGCCTCAATATACCTTACATCACCCATAGACTTTCTCCCCAATGTGAACCCGGTGTAACAGTGTCTGCCTCAGTCTCCCATATATTTCCCAAAGATTGGTGAAATCCAGAGTAGGTCCCTTGCAGTCGGAATCAGGGGAATATATAATGGGGAATAAGGAAATGACAGAACAATTAAATTTTTACTTTAGTTCTGTTTTTACAATAGAGGATACAAATAACCTCCCAAGGATGTTGGGAAACATAGAGACTAATGCAAGGGAGGAACTGAAAGAAATCAGTATCTCTAAGGACATGGTCTTGGGGAAATTGATGGGATTGAAGGCAGATAAATCCCAAGGGCCTGATAATCTACATCCTAGGGTACTTAAGAAAGTGGCCATTCAGATAGCAGATGCTTTAAGAATTATTTTCCAGAACTCAATAGACTCAGGATCAGTGCCCATGGATTGGAGGGTAGCTAATGTTACCCCACTATTTAAAAAGGGGGGTAGAGAAAAAGCGGGGAATTATAGGCCGGTGAACCTTACATCAATAGTGGGCAAAATGATGGAATCCATTATTAAGGATGTAATTGCAGAGCATATGATTAGCAGAGAAGGGATCGGATGGAGACAACATGGATTTACAAAAGGTAAATCGTGCTTGATAAATCTATTGGAATTCTTTGAGATGGTGACAGATAAAATAGATGGGGGAGAGCCAATGGATGTGGTGTACCTGGACTTCCAAAAGGCCTTCGATAAGGTCCCGCATAAACGACTGGCTTCCAAAATCAAGGCTCATGGGATTGGGGGGAAAAGTATTGATGTGGATTGAGAACTGGCTGGCGGGTAGAAGACAGAGAGTTGGGATAAATGGCTCGTTTTCTGAGTGGCAGGCGGTGACCAGTGGGGTGCCACAGGGATCTGTACTGGGACCCCAGCTGTTCACACTTTACATTAATGATCTGGATGAGGGGATTGGATGTAATATCTCCAAATTTGCAGATGACATGAAGCTAGGAGTGGTTGTGTGCACGGAAGAGGGGGTCAGGAAGCTCCAGTGTGATTTGGATAAATTGAGGGACTGGGCAGATACATGGCAAATGCACTACAATGTGGATAAATGTGAGGTTATCCACTTTGGTAATACAAACCGGAGTGCAGATTACTATTTGAATGGCAATAGTTTAAGAGATGGGGAAGTGCAGAGAGACCTAGGGTTACTTGTACACCAGTCTCTGAAGGCGAGAATGCAGGTACAGCAGGCGATTAAAAAGGCAAATGGTATGTTGGCCTTCATATCAAGAGGGTTTGAGTATAGGAACAAGGATACCTTACTGCAGTTGTACAGGGCCTTGGTGAGACCCCACCTGGAGTATTGTGTGCAGTTTTGGTCACCTTATCTAAGGAAGGATGTTCTTGCAATGGAGGGAGTGCAGAGGCGATTCACCAGGCTGATACCTGGAATGGCAGGAATGACTTATGAGGAAAGATTGCGCAAATTGGGATTGTACTCTCTGGAGTTTAGAAGATTGAGAGGGGATCTCATAGAGACATATAAAATTCTGGCAGGACTGGACACAATGGATGCAGATGGGATGTTTCCAATGATGGGAAAATCCAGAACCCGGGGCCATGGTTTGAGGATAATAGGCAAACCATTTAGGACTGAGATGAGGAGGAATTTCTTTACCCAGAGGGTGGTGAATCTGTGGAATTCATTGCCACAGAGGGCAGTGGAGTCAGGTTCATTAAATATACTTAAGAGGGAATTAGATATATTTCTTCAGTATAAGGGTATTAAAGGTTACGGAGAGAAGGCGGGGACGGGGTACTGAACTTTAAGATCAGCATGATCTCTTTGAATGGTGGAGCAGGTTCGAAGATTCGAATGACCTACTCCTGCTCCTATCTTCTATGTTTCTATGTTTCTATCCCCATTATACCTACACCTCACTGTGATCCTGTATATGCCAGAGTTTTTTTTTATACATCACTGTTAAACCTTCTCAGTGCTCTGAACCCAGTGTCACAGTTTCTGTCCCAGTCTACTGTACATCACCATTAAACGTTCTCCACACTGTGAACACAGTGTCACTGAATCTGCAAAAGTGTGACGTGAATCATCGTTAAACTTCTTCCCCACTGTGAACCTGTTGTCACAGTATCTGCCACAGTTTACTGTACATCACTGTTAAACCTTCTCACTTCTGTGAACTCGGTGTCACAGTACCTGCCTCTGTCTACTGTATATCACCGTTAAACTTTCTCCCCACTGCGTAACTGGTGTCACAGTACCTGCTCAGTCTACCGTACATCACTGTTGATCTATCTCTCAACTGTTAATCCAGTGTCACTGTATTTGCCACATTATATCGTACATCACCTTGAAACCTTTTCCCCACTGTTGACCTGATGCCACAGCATCTGCTGTCATTTATTGTACATCACTGTTAACCTTTCTCATTGCTGTGAATCCAGTGTTACAGTATCTGCCACAGTATATTGTACATCACTGATGAACCACCTCTCCACTGTGAACACTGTGTCACAGTATCTGCCTCAGTCTACCGTATATCATCGTTGATCTATCTCTCAACTGTGAATCCACATTATATTTGCCACATTATATCGTACATCACTGTTAAACCTTTTCCCCACTGTTGGCCTGATGCCACAGCATCTGTTGTAGTTTATTGTCTCCTTCTTTGGCTTGGCTTCGCGGACGAAGATTTATGAAGGGGTAATGTCCACGTCAGCTGCAGGCTCGTTTGTGGCTGACAAGTCCGATGCGGGACAGGCAGACACAGTTGCAGC
Source organism: Narcine bancroftii (assembly GCF_036971445.1). Taxonomy (NCBI): domain Eukaryota; kingdom Metazoa; phylum Chordata; class Chondrichthyes; order Torpediniformes; family Narcinidae; genus Narcine; species Narcine bancroftii. The sequence continues at coordinate 622,855 of NW_027211849.1, forward strand.
GGTTGCAAGGGAAAATTGGTTGGTTGGGTTGGGTGTTGGGTTTTTCCTCCTTTGTCTTTTGTCAGTGAGGTGGACTCTGCGGTCTTCTTCAAAGGAGGTTGCTGCCCGCCGAACTGTGAGGCGCCAAGATGCACAGTTTGAGGCGATATCAGCCCACTGGCGGTGGTCAATGTGGCAGGCACCAAGAGATTTCTTTAGGCAGTCCTTGTACCTCTTCTTTGGTGCACCTCTGTCTCGGTGGCCAGTGGAGAGCTCGCCATGTAACACGATCTTGGGAAGGCGATGGTCCTCCATTCTGGAAACGTGACCTACCCAGCGCAGTTTGATCTTCAACACCGTGGATTCGATGCTGTCGGCCTCTGCCATCTCAAGTAATTCGATGTTGGAGATGAAGTTGCTCCAATGAATGTTGAGGATGGAGCGGAGACAACGCTGGTGGAAGCATTCTAGGAGCCATAGGTGATGCCGGTAGAGGACCCATGATTCAGAGCCGAACAGGAGTGTGGGTATGACAACGACCCTGTATACCCTAATGTTTGTGAGGTTTTTCAGTTGGTTATTTTTCCAGACTCCTTTGTGTCGTCTTCCAAAGGCGCTATTTGCCTTGGCGAGTCTGTTGTCTATCTCGTTGTCTATCCTTACATCCAATGAAATGGTGCAGCCTTGTGAACCCGGTATATCAGTATCTTCCTCAGTCTGCCGTACGTCACCGTTAAACCTTCTCACTACTGTAAGCCGGGAGTCTGAATACCTGACTAAGTCAATCGTACATCACCATTAAACATTCTCACCTCTGTTAACCTGGTGTCTCAGGATCTGCCACACTTTATCTTACATCACTGTTAAACCTTATCTCCACTGGAAACTTGTTTTCAGAGTTTCTGCCACAGTTTATCATTCATCACTGATAAACCTTCACCCCAATGAGATCCCAATGTAACTATTTCTGCATCAGTCTGCCATACATCACCATTAAACCTTCTCCCAACTCTGAACCTGGTGTCACAATATCAGCCACTGTTAATCGTACATCGCTATTAAACCTTCTCACTTCTGTGAACTCATTATCATGGTATCTGCCAACATTTACCGTACATCACTGTTAAACCTACTCACTAGTGTGAATCCTGTGCCATAGTATCAGTCTCAATCTACCGAAAATCACCGTTAAACCTTCTCCCTAATGTGTACCCAGTGTCTCAATATCTGTCTCAGTCTCCTGTGTATCACCGTTAAACCCTTCCCACTGTGAACCTGTTGTCACATTATCTTCCCCTGTTTATCTTACATCACTGATAAACCTTCTCCCAAACACGGTGTCACAATATCTACCTCAGTCTACTGTATATCACCGCTAAATCCTCTCCCCACTGTTCACCCAGTTTCACAGTATCTGCCTCCTTCTACCGCACATCACCGTTAAACCTTCTCCCGACTGTGAACCTGGTGTCACAGTATCTACCTCAGTCAACCATACACCACGTTAAACCTTCTCCCTACTGTGAACCCGGTGAAATAATATCTGCCTCAACCTCCCGAAAATCACCATTAAAATCTCTCCCCACTGTTAAATCTGTGTCTCTGTATCTGCAACCTTCTCACTACTGTGAACTTGGTGTCACAGTACCTGCCTCTGTCTACTATATATCACTGTTAAACTTTCTCCCCACTTTGTAACTGGTGTCACAGTATCTGGCTCGGTCTACCGTACATCACCGTTGATCTATCTCTCAACTGTTAATCCAGCGTCACTGTATTTGCCACATTAAATCATACATCACCATTAAACCTTTTCCCCACTGTTGACCTGATGCCACTGATACACCGGGTTCACAAGGCTGCACCATTTCATCGGATGCAAGGATCGACAATGAGATAGACAACAGACTCGCCAAGGCAAATAGCGCCTTTGGAAGCCTACACAAAAGAGTCTGGCGTCTGGAAAAACAACCAACTGAAAAACTCACAGAGATTAGCGTATACAGAGCCGTTGTCATACCCACACTCCTGTTCGGTGCTACGATATACAGTAGACTGAGGTGTCACCTTGAAACCTCCTCCGCACTGTGAACCGGGTGTCACAGTACCTGCTACAGTTCATTGAACCTCACTGTTAAACCGTCTCACAAATGTGAACCCAGTTTCACAGTATCCATCACAGTCCACCGTACATCACTGTTAAAGCTTCTACCCACTGTGAACCGTATATAAGTATATATGCCAGAGTTTATTTTGTATCACTGATAAACCTTCTCCCCATTTTAAACTGGTTTCACAGTATCTGCCACAGTTTATCATACATCACTGTTAAACCTTTTCTTTGCACTGAACCCGGTGTCACAGTATTTATCTCAGCACACAACGTTAAACCCTCTCCCCACTGTGAACCTGATGTAACTCTTTCAGCCTCAGTCTCCTGTATATCACCATTAAACTTAGTCCCCACTTTGATCCTGGTGTCACAGTATATGCCAAAGTTTTATGTTCATCACTGTTTAACCTTTGTATTGCTCTGAACCCGGTGTCACAGTTTCTGTCTCACTCTACCGTACATCACTGATAAACCTTCTCCCCACTGTGAACACGGTGTAACAGTATCTGCCTCAGTCTGCCGTACATCACCATTTAACCATCTCTCCACCATGAACCTGGGTGTATAGTATCTGACACTGTTTTTCGTCAATTACTATTAAACCTTTCATTACTGTGAACCCAGGGTCACATTACCTGTCTCAGTCTACCGTATATCACCATTAAACCTTCTCTCCACTGTGTACTTGTTTTCACAGTATATGATATAGTTTTTCATACGGCAATGTTATACCGTCTCACTACTGTGAACCCGATGTCACACTATTTGCCTCAATCTACTGTCACATCAAAAATAAAACTTCTACCCTCTATGAATCCGGTGTTACAGTATATGTCACAGTTTATTGTATCACTGTTAAACCTTCACACTACTGTGAATCCTGTCTCACAGTATCTGCCTCAGTCTCCTGTGTATTACCGTTAAACCTCCTTCCCACTGTGAACCTGTTGTCACAGTATCTGCCCCTGTTTATCTTACATCACTGATAAACCTTCTCCCAAACACGGTGTCACAATATCTACCTCAGTCTACTGTATATCACTGCTAAATCCTCTCCCCACTGTTTACCCGGTTTCACAGTGTCTGCCTCATTCTACCATTCATCACTGTGAAACCTTCTCCCCACTGTGAACCCAGTGAAATAATATCTGCCTCAATCTCCCGAAATTCACCATTAAAATTTCTCCCCTCTGTTAACTCCGTGTCTCCGTTTCTGCAACAATGTATCGCGTGTCACCTTAAATCTCCTCCGCACTGTGAACCTGGTATCACAGTACCTGCCACAGTTCATTGAACCTCACTGTTAAACCGTCTCACTAATGTGTACCTTGTCTCACAGTATCCGTCTCAGTCTACCATACATCACGGTTAAAACTTCTCCCCACTGTGAACCTGGTGTCACATTATCTGCCAAAGTTTATCGTACATCACTGTTAAACCTTCTCACTATTGTAAAACCGGTGTCACTGGTTCTGAAACAGTGTTTCCTGTATCACCGTTAAACCTTCTTCCCACTGCGATCCTGGTATCACAGTATCTGCTGCAGTTTATCGTACATCACTGTTAAACCTTCTCACTACTGTCAAACCGGTGTCGCTGGTTTTGCAAAAATGTATCGTGTAACACCTTTAAACCTTCTGCCCACTTTGAACCTGGTGTCACAGTATATGCCAGTTTCTTGTACTTCACTGATAAACCTCCCCACTATGAACCCGGTGTCGTACATCACCGTTGACCCTTCTCCCCACTCTAAACTTGGTGTCACAGTATCTGGCAAAGATTGCCATACATCACCGTTAAACATGCTCCCCACTCTGAACCTCGTGTCACAGTATCAGACTCAGTCTGCAGTCCATCTTCCCATTTTGTACCTCGTGTCACAGTCACTGCCGCACGGAGACCATAGCCTCTGACAAATTGTGTGGACTCATCTGATTGATCCTCAGGGAATCCATTGTGCTCTCCTCGCTCTCCTTAAGATCTCCATCATGGTGGCGTTCCTCCTCTGGATCCCAGGTTCAAGGTAGCTGCTCCCTCTGGGTGCACATGACATTCCTTCCTGGCTGACCTGGGGAAGAACCAGAGCTATCCTGCCGCCGATTTACATGACAATGTGTCTTGGTGGTCGCCCATGGTCTCCTGCAGACCCGAGCATAATGGCTTTGTTTTCTACGTTTCGAGCAGTCCGCGTCTATTGCTGGGCAGCGTCCTAGGGGTGGGGGCTTTGGCCACAGAACTGGCATCTATAGGTCACATCTGGCTGAGCTGCCATTGCTGCAGCCGTTGTCATCTCTATATTCTCGGCCCGATCTTGGCGGGGTGTCAGCGAATCTAGCAGAGTTGGAATGGTGTGCTTGGCACTGTGGTTGGGAAGGTATTCCCCAAGGTTGTTTCTAGCCATCTCCCATTGCCTTTGCCACCCTAACAATCTCTTCCAGAGACACCGTGCTTTGTTCTAATAGCCGCTGGCAGATTTTGTTTGACCGGACCCCCGCCACCAGCGTGTCCCTCATCAGGTCCTGTGCTATTTGCTGTGGGATTCTAGCACAGAAGTTGTATGCCCGTGCTGGGGCTCTTACTGAGAGCATAAAATCCCGGAAGACTCCCCTGGTTGCTGTCTTCTGGTCAGGAGACGGTGTCTCGTGTGAACTTCTCCTCCCCCTTGGAGATAGTGGGACTGGAGAATGTACATAGCCTCCCTGAGGCACAGTTCTGGACTAACATGTACAGGAGGTCTCCCAGCTGGGCCACCAGCAGCATGAAAAGGTCTTCTGGGTGGGCAGTGGGCATCATCACGTGAGCATGGTTCAGGAAACGATGTCTGCAGCGGCTGAAATGCATGCGTATGCAGGGGTCTCAGGGGTCTAGTTCCAGCCTTTCCGGCCGTAGCATCCAGTGCTGCCGTTGATTCATTTCTAAGCGCCCCGATCGTGCTGGGGCTGGAGACTGTCGCTTCCATTGATGGATGTGGGACTCCCTGGTGAATGGCGTTACCTGGTAGATGTCCGCTGAGGGTCTGGCGTCCTCACTCTGATCCCCGTGTCTGAGCGAAACTCCACCAGGTTTGGGGGGGGGGCTCGCACACATCTGAACCATGAAAGGCTTGTGCTCCTCCTCGACCTCCTCATCGTCCTTGGGTGTGATCACTCAAATTTTATGTGAGTGGAAAAAATTGTGGCAGGATACACCAAAGGAAAACACAGGCACAATAGTATTTGGGGCCACACAGCTTTATTTCACTCACATAAAGATCTAGTTGGCTGCTTGCTGTGTTTACAATGGTCCCGGGGGTCGTGCGAGAGAGGGAGGGGGGGGGAGAGAGAGAGAGAGAGAGAGAGAGAGAGAGAGAGAGAGAGAGAGAGAGAGATGGATGTCATTAGTCCGGGTGCCGAGTCTCTACGCCACCTAGTGGCCGAGTTAGGTACTGCAGCGTATCATCAGACAGGTCACCACACTGTTCCTTTTGAGTTTCCCTTATTTCAAGTGAAACATTATACAGCCAGACATCTCCTCTTGTGTGGACCACAAGGGCTTTGACCAGGCTGAAGTCAGGACTCCCAACCCATCTTCCAAATGGGGTTTTCCACAAGCTGCCACCTTGTCCTGTTCCAGTCCCAGCTGCTGCAGATCTGGAGAACTCAACTCTCTCTCTCTCTCTCTCTCTCTCTCTCTCTCTCTCTCTCTCTCTCTCTCTCTCTCTCTCTCTCTCTCTCTCACACACTCACACACACAGAGAAAACCACATGACCCTCTGGGAACAGCCAACTGCACTCAGACTGCGGCACCAGAGCTAATCCTCTGAGTTTGTTCATCTGCTGCTTTCCAAAACAATAATCCATCACTCCACAGCAGTTCGAATTAACCCGTACTTGTGAAATCCTTATAGTCATTCTTCAAAGTTTTTGCAAAGGCACCCGGAGCCTGGACTGTCTGCCTTGAGCAGAGCTCTGGCATTTTAAATGAGATCTGTTTTGAAGTGTTTGTATGTGACCTCCACTAAAAAACCTGCCACAATTTATCTCATTTTAAAACATATCTGTAACCAATATAAAATATAGCATAATCTCTCACAGTATAAACTTTTTGCAGACAGCATGTGATTTGAACCCTGGGCCCAATTGCTGGTAGTCAAAAGAGTTGTGATAACTGCTAAGCCAACCATGGCACCCAAAGAATATCTAGATCCATTGCCCTCTGGGTTGTGGGCCCAGCACGCTTCCGCTGCACTGTTCTACTTACATGGACACAGAATTCTGAGCGATGTAGATGGAACAAATGCAAGCAGGCTTTTTATCCACTGAATTAAGGTGAGATAAGAACCAGAGGGCATGGGTCAAGTATGAAAGGTGAAATGTTGAAAGGGAACATTTGGGGGGGACTTCTTCACACAGAGAGTGGTGGGAGAATGGAACCAGCTGCCAGCTGAAGTGGTGAATGCCGGCTTGATTTTAATAGTTAATAAAACTTAGGGGTTGTACCTTGATGAGAGGGCTATGTTCTAGGTGCAGGTCAATTTGATCTGTATAAAATAATAGTTCAGCACAGACTAAAAGGGCCAAAAGGCCTGTTGTTCTGCTGCAGTTTTCTATGGAAGAGATTGTGCAGTCACTGATATCAGAGACTCATGGAATTGTAATCCACAGAGACCGACCCTTCAGACCAGCTCGACCCTGATACCCAAGTTGTCTTCTTCAACTGGTTCCATTCACCTGCATTTAGCCCGTATCCGTCTGAATCTGTACCTGGGTAAATGTTCTTAAAACATTGCAATAGTCCCCGGCATTACCACTTCCTCTGGCAGCTCGTTCCACTCGCCCCACCGCCCTCTGGGTGAAAATGATGCCCCTCAGGTCCTTTTTAAATCTTTCCCCTCTCAATTTAAATCTATGTCCTCTGATTTTACCTGTTGGGGAAAAAAGTCGAATTAACATAAGATTTCAAGATCTTTGAGGTCCCCCTCAGCCTCCTACACTCAAAGGAGAACAGTCCCAGTCTATCCAACCTCTCCTTTAATTCAAAGCCCCAGTGTCAGGAACATTCAGATTTCAGAATTATTGTCCGAGTACATACATGACATCACATACAACCCTCAGATCATTTTTGTTGTGGGTCAGGCAGAATTACCACTTATTGGTCCTGCAAACACAACTGGACTCAATGTTCTCATGTAAAGAACTAAAGGTTGTAAAGAAAGCTTTGGCATCTTGGCCTTCATAAATCAAAGTATTGATCGAGGAGTTGGGAAGTTATGATGAGGTTGTATCAGATGTTGGAGAGGTCAAATTTGGAGTATTGTGTGCAGTTCTGGGTCGTCTAACTACAGGAAGGATATCAGTAAGATTGATAGAGGGCAGAGAAGATTTTCTAGGACGTTGCCAGGTCTTCAGGAGTTGAGTTATAGGGAAAGATTAAACAGGTTAGGACTTTATTCCTTGTAGCGTCGAAGAATGAGGAGAGATTTGATCGAGGTTTACAAAATTCTGGGGAATAGACAGTAAATGAGAGTCGGCTCTTTCCACAGATTACGAGAGGTCATGGCTTTAGGGTGAAAGGAGAAAGGACTAGGGGGAACATTAGGGGGAACTCAGAAAGTGGTGGGAGTGTGGAACGAACTGCCATCTGATAAGGTGAATGCCTGCTCACTCTTGAATAAATTGAATAGATTCACAGATGGGAGAGGTCTGGAGGGTTATGGACTCAGTGCAGGTCAATGGGACCAGCAGAATAATATTTTGGTACAGACTAGAACGGCTGAACAGCCTGTTTTCTGTGCTGCAGTGTTCTATGTTTCTAACTGTAAGCAAATAATAAATGTAAACAAACTGCAATACAGAGAGAATAAAAGAAAAACTCAATAAAGTGCACAATTGAGAGTCCTTAAATGAGTCCCTGATTGAGTTTGTCGTTGAGGAGTCTGATGGTGGAGGGGGAGCAGCTGTTCCTGAACCTGGTGGTGCAGGGCTTGTGGCACCAATATCTCTTTCCTGATGGTAGCAGTGAGAAAAGAGCGTGTGCTGGGTGGTGCGGATTCTTGATGATTACTGCTGTTCTGCGAATTAGGACAGATTAAAGCAAATCTCGTGCCATATTACAACAAAGGAATCTTGAATCTGAAATGGGACAGGAGAACTGTTTAATGAGCAGAGGGATTGAGTGAGAGCAGCCACAAGTGTAAATGAAAGTACAGAGTGAAGAGTGACGTGGGCAGAGTTTGTGTTGTGTCCCCTGGTTGGGGTGTGAAGGGTTTGTACTTTCTCCCCATGACCTGCGTGACTTTTTGCCAGGTGCTCCAGTTTCCTTCCACCCTCCGAAACATACAGCGTTGGCAGGTTAATTGGGTGTGATTGGAGTCAAGTGTGTCATGGGACACCAGACTGTAACGTTCATATTAATACATTACATTTCTCTATGCTTGGCACATGTCCTTTCTATTTTCTAAGCCTCTCTCAAGTCATCCCCCAGCCTCTGTCATTCCAGGGCGAACAGTTCCCCTCGACCTAGCCTCTCTGTTGGCACAGCCCCAGTCCAGTCTCGAAATGATTTCCATTGACTGAAATGCAGCAGGAACTTCACAGCCTAAAGGGTCACAAAATCTCTCTGAAAATCAAAACAGAACTCCAGAAGCTGGTAACTGCATGCATTAAATCTTATGGTCTAACCCTATCAAAGATATTCCCCAACTTCTACCCATCTCACTCCCAGATAAAGCATCCATGAAAGAGATGACATGCCAGAAGCGCAGCCAGTTTCAGCTGCGGAAGAAAGGGACCCTAAGCATAAGTGCGTAGGGCCAGATCTTACCCTTCCAGTGCTTCATGTGAACAACGGCCATCGCCAACTTGGATTGTGTCACCTTTGGCCCCATTTCTCGTCATGGAAAATACCATAGTGGGGGCCCGAGCACGATGGATATGGTTAACGTCAACTCTGACGGCGACTGCGTGCAAACCATGGGGATAGCCATTTTGGAAGTTGACGACACACACATACAATAGCAACTGAGACAGACAACAAACTTACACTGGCATCCATCATTCCAGATCAGAGTAGTGTACAACAATAAGCAAAGTCCACCAGACACAAATGGAGCATGTATCTCTACTCTATTAATTAGACCTTGTTTTGGAACAATGCAGAATCCAGATCCGAATTTATTCTCATGAACATTTCACTCAATTTATTGTTCCACAGCAGTATCATAGGCGCAAATATTGCTATAAATTACATTTTCAAAAGAAGAGAATATGAGATCGTGTCTATGGTTCCTTGAACATTCGGAAATCTGATCACAAGGTAAAGGGACAGAAGCAGGTCACTAGGCCCATCGAGTCTGTTCCATGACTCTACACTCAGCTGAACACCTGATTTCCAGCCTTTTTCCCAGGTCCCTGATACCCTTACTAATGAGATACTTATCTATTTCCTATTTAAATTCTCCTCGTGATCTGGCCTCCACTGCCTTGTGCGGCTGTGAGTTCCACAGATCCACGACCCTCTGACGAAAGAAGTTCCTCCTCTATGAATAATTTCTAATTTTAAGACGATGACCCTTGTCCTCAATTCACCTATCAAGGGAAACATCTAATCTGCATTCTCTCTGTTAAAATCTTTCAATATTCAAAAGATCTCTATGAGATTCACCTATACTCCAACGTATACAACCCTTGTGGTGCCAAATGTTTCTCATACGCCAGCCCCTGCATTCCAGGAATCATCGTAGTAAATCTCTGCACCATCTCCAACAACATCACATCCTTTCTGAGAAAGAGTCTCATTAACACCTCTCTGTCTTCTGGTATTTGCTCCTCTCACCCCAGGAAAATGTTGCCGCCTGTCCACATAATCTTGTAGGACGCTATTGTCACCACTTATCCTTCTTCACTCCAAAGGGAAAAGCCCTAGCTCTGTTAAGCTTGCCTCATTTTTCAGTTCAGGCAACCTCCTATAAATCTTCTCTGCACCCTAATAACCTGAATATGCCTGAGATTGCCTGATCTTGGAAGCGAAGCAGGCTCAGGACTGGTCAGGACTTGGAGGGGAGACTGCCTAGGGACACCCGGTGCTGTAGGATTCTGAGGGGCGCTGGAGAAATGGGCAACACTCTGTCTGCCTTCCGGTAGAAAAAAGTTAAAGAATTTCATGTATGTTACGTTCTAAATGTAGTGTTACATGATGATAGTGAAACATTTACATTTACCCTCTCCAAAGCTTCCAGTAATAAGGAAACCAGAACTGAACACAATATTCTAATTGTGGTCTAACCAGTTTTCTCGAGCTGTAACGTGACCTCTCAACTCTTGAGCTCAATCTCCAACTAATGAAGGCCAGAATACCATAAGCCTGAACGACCCTATCAACCTGCAAGGGCAACCTCGAGGGATCGGGAATTGATGGAACCACTCAGAAGTGGATGAAGTTGCATCCTGTAAAAATGTGTATCAGGAGTAGGCAAGACAGCCAGCAGGAACCATAGGCTTTGAAATGATGCAGGCTCGCAATACTGTCGCCTTCTTCATAGATGTTATCAGTTTATTGCCTTGTTACACAGAATAAAACACTTTGAATATGCCAGCCACTGAGGTGACAACTGACAGACCACTTCAACAGTCAACTCTCCCTCATGCAGCATCTCTGTTTTGAGTAGAAGGCTGTTCTCACAAAAATAGCCATCACAGTCGGCACTTTGTTGCCCTTAGAATGCCTGACACTGCTCCCAGCATGCACGGTGCTGCTCCCAGCATGCTCCAACCACGGGCAACCCCACGCCTGACAGCACTGGCAGAGCGAGGGTCACAAGGCCATGCCTCAAGGTTGCAGGTGGTCGTAGTTCACAAACCTTCTGCCTGACACCCCCTCCCCCCACCCCAAGCTTCAAGAACAGTGTTCATGAAACAGCTATCGGGCTCTTGTGGACAGAGGAGAAGCTGTCCTGTTCTGATGGGTGTTCATCAGGCTTCTGTACCTCCATCCCAATGGTAGCAATGAGAAGATGGCACGGGCTGGGGTGGGGGTCCTTGAGGATAGTGGCTGGTTTCTTGAGACACCGCCTCTTGTAGATGTCCTCGATGGAGTGGGGACTAATTCCCATGGTGGCACTGGCTGAGTTCACAACATTCTGTTGCCTTTTCTTGTCTTGTGTATTGGCAGCTCAAGTGATGCAACCGGTAGAAATTGGCAAGTCTTTGGTGACATCTCAAATCTCCTCAGACTCCTCACTCTGTTGCTCAGGGAGAGTTAACTCTTGGGGAGGGGGTCACCTGTTTTTCTTTAATTTTTATAATTAGACAAACAGCACTGTAACAGGCCACCAATTCGGTCCTATAAGTCCTTACACCCCTTTGACCTACATCCCAGTATGTTTTTGAAGGGTACGTGTTATTTAGAAGTCATGTGTTGTTCAGGGGTCACCCGTTGTACCGTGGTCACCTGTTGGTCAGGGAGAGGTGATCTGTTCATCAGGGGTAACCTGTTATTCAGAGAGTGGTTGCCAGTTGGTCAGGTTGTCACCTGCTGGACAATGGTCACGAATTGGTTAGGGAGAGGTCATCTGTTGGTCAAGTGGACATCTAGGTCAGGACAGGGCATGTGTTGGTCAAGGAGTAGTTAGTTACCTGTTGGTCAAGGGTTACCTGCTGGTCAGGAAGAGGTGACCTGCAGGTCAGGGGTCACCTTTTGGCCAGGTAGAATTCTGTTTAGTGAAAAGTCACGTGTTAGTCAGGAAGGATTCATCTATTGATCAGGAAGGAATCACCTGTGGGTCAGGGGCCACCTGTGGGTCAGCAAGATGTCTTCTGCGGATTAGGAGTCAACTTGGGTCAGGGCAGGCTGAAAGGTGGATCCGGTGTCACCTGTTGGCAGGTCATAGTCACCTGTTGGTCAGGGGCCCCCTTTGGGTGAGGGAAAGGTTTTCTCTTGGTTATGCAGTGGGTCACTTGGTCAGGGGTTATCTGTTGGTCAAGGGTCACATATTGGTCAGGGAGAAGTCACAATGACCATTTTTGGAGGACCTTAATGATTGCTCTGTTCAATTCTTAGTGCATGCTTCAACCCCTCCAAACCAGATCCCCAGTACCTTCAGGTAGTCCACTGTGACTGTAAAAGGGATGGGGGACAGGTTGGGCCAGTTAAACCTGGTGACCAACGTGGACTCAAATGGCCTGCATATGGTGGTCACCTATTGGTCAGAGAGAGATCTCCTGTTGGGCATGTGACAGAATATATAGAAATATTTTTGGGAGATAAATTGGGAAACATAGAGCAGGTTATGTACATACACACACTTTAAAGCAGATCTTATTTGAAATACTGAAGAATTTATATCCACAGTGACTTTGCAGAAGTTGTGAAGAACACCACTGGAGATTTCACAAGTTGGTGTTAACTGAATTGATGTTAAGGTTGAATAGACTATTGTCTTTAAAGCAACAGCAAGAGACATACTGTCTCTTGATTCCTTTTGGCAAGGCCTTTGAAGAGTGGACAAAAAATTAATTAAAGGATTCTTGCTTACCTAAAAACAACAGATGAACCAGGAGACGGACTTTGATGGTTTGCTGGAGAAGGTCAGGTGTTTTTATACATGAGAGAGGGACCACATATTGACCAAGGGTTACCAATGGGTCAAGTGTCAACTGTTGGTCAGTGGTCAGATGTTGATGAGGGAGAAATGAACTGTTGGTCAGGGAGAGGTCTCCGTTTGTTAAGGGTCACCTGTTGGTCAGAGATCTGCTGTTGTTCAAGGTCAGCTTTTGGTCAGGGGTCATCTTGTTCAGGAATCAACTGTTAGTCAGGTGTCACCTGTTAGCCTGGGGTGATCCATTGGTCAGAGAGAGTCACTTGTTGGTTAGGAAGGAGTCTACATTGGTCAGGAAGGAGTCTACATGTTAGTCAGGGAGACATCACCTGTTGGTCAGGGTCATATGTTGGTCAAGCAGTGGTCACTTGTTGGTCAAGTCACCTGTTAGTCAGGGGGTCATTTGTTGGTCAGGAAGGTGTTACCTGTGGTTAAGAGGTCACTTGTGGGTCAGGGAGAGGTCTTCTTTTGGTCAGGAGGTCATCTATTAGTCATGGGTCACCTGTAGGTCAGGGAGATGTCTCCTGCTGTTCAGAGGTCACCTGTTGGTCAGATGTCACCTGTAGGTTAGGGACAGGTCATTTTTGATCAGAGAGTGGTCACCTATTGGACAGGGGTCACACGTAGGTCAGGGTCAATTCACCTGTTGGCCCGATAGAGATCACCTGTTGGTTAGGGAGTAATTAACCTCACTTTGATGTGACTGTGAGGATATAGAACTGCAGATTCCATCCATCATCTGTCCCACCCCCTCTCTCCCCATCTACCATCAACCATTATAGGAAGGATGTGGAAGCTATGGAGAGGGTGCAGAACAGAGTTCCCAGGAACTTGCCTGGATCGGAAAGTAAGTCTTAACCAGAGCTGAGACTTTTCTCTTTGGAGTGAAGATGGATGAAAAGAGACTTAATAGAGGTCTACAAGATTTTGAGAGGCAGAGATAGGATGAATAATATTCCTCTCCCCCTTTCTGCCCCCAGATACCAACTGTGCAGCCCCCACATATGCTGATGTCCTCAGCCACTAGGTTTGGCCACTGATTCCACTATCAGCTCTCTACAGTGTCCATCCCTTGTCTCTTGGGATCAGATATCACTGGCAAACTGTGTTGAGAAATGGCAGCGTTGTCACTTGTACAGATCCAGCGTGTTCAGCCAGTGGAGACACATTGCTCTCCCACATGGTACTGCTGCCTAGTCCTGCTGCCAACTCCTCCGAGCTGTCTTTAAACAGTTTGTTAAAGGATGGCAGAATATAGTTTTCATGGGAAGACTCTTGGCAGGGTAGAGGATGAGAGGGATCTTGACGTCCGAGTCCATAGGAGACTCAAGCAGCTGTGCAGGTTGATTTCGTGATTAAGAAGCTGATCAGTGTATTGGTCTTGATTAATCATGGAATTGGATTTAGGAGCCACGACGTAATGTTGCAGTGATATAGGGCCATGGTCAGACCCCAGTTGGAGTAGAGTGCTCAATTCTGGTCACCTCACTACTGGAAGGATGTGGAAACCATAGAAAGGGTGCAGAGGAGATTTCCAAGGATGTTCTCTGATTTAGAGAGCATGCCTAATGAAAGCAGGTGAGTCAATTCGGGCTTTTCACCTTGGACTGACAGAGGATGAGAGGACCTGATGGAGGTGTTTAAGATGATGAGAGGCATTGATGATGTGAATAGTGAGAAGCTTTTTCCCAAGATGGGAATTATCGCAACAAGAGGACACGGGTTAGGAAATCTACTTACTGATCTGAGGTCGTCTAAAAGGTAAAGCTGACACTAAAAAGAAGCTAAAGAATCATTCTGGACGGATTTCAATTCCAAATCTACCCAGAGTGGATGATCAAATTTATCCAAATCATAAACCCAAAAAATCATACAGCGAATATTAAGTGCCCAATAGCAAAATCTCAAATTCCGTAAGGCCAGACTTCCCTCCTTCTTAGGTTTCTGGAAGTGAAGCCCAATCTGATGCCTTCACCATTCCAAATATAAGGGTGTGGTAAACCGATGTCATGCTGTGATTGGGTGCTGCTGACAGGAAATGCCTCCCAAGACCGATCCTACCCATAATTCTTTGTTTGCGCCCCATTCCACTCTGTCTCGATCAGTCAATGAGGGTGACGGCTGTTCCAGTCTATAGTTAATAAAAGCCCATCAGTTTCACTTCAGTCTTATGCGATTATTGATGGTGCATCAAAGATTAAATCTTCAAATCAATATCATCAAATTAAGATTTCAGAATTAAAATTTGGACAGCTTGAAATAGGTTTCAAACTTTAAATAATGTTATCATTTTAACAGCATTAATACGGCCAACCAAAGACAAAGTCAACAGGGCCCATCTAGTAAAAGATTGCTTCATAAAAACAAATAAAGGAGCAAAATTTAATTTAACCAAATCTTTAAAATTTCTGGTGATTTTAACACCTAAATAAATAAAATGCTCTTTCACAATCTTAAATGGTGGAGGAGTCACGTGATGGAGTAGGGGCCGGTCAGGGAATTCCAACCCTCTCCGGAAAAGTTGAAAAATAAACACACAAAACACAAAGGTACAAGAATAAAAATTAAAACAAAGTAAAATTAAAGGTGAGAAGAAAATGGCAGCGAAGAGAGAAAAGTCGAAAGCAACGGGAAGAAGAGAAGAAGAAAGAACGTCGGAAGAAGAAGGTGAAGTCCTTACCTGTCTGAGGAGGCCCGCCGTGGAGAGAGAAGCCCGCTCCCTAAGGTCGGTGGAAGTCCCGAGCTCGGGACTACAAAAATGGCTCGTGGAGCCGAGTAAAAGTGCGCAACCGCACATGCGCGATGCGCATGAAAAAAAACACACTGAAGGGAGGGGGGAACAGCTGAGGAGTCGATGTCCACAGCTGAGAGTGACAGCTGCAACACAGCAACAGGAAGAGAACACAGAAAACAACGAGAACAAGAAAGAAGAGAGCAAAAAGAAAACAAGGAAACAACAGATGGCCAACCCAGAGGAAGAAGAAGAAGAAGAAGAAGAAGAACATAGAGAAATGGAACAAGAAGGGAAAGGCAGGACAATGGATACATTTTTTTTAAAGAAAATATGGAATCAGTAAAAGAATGGCAATTACAAGAATTTAATGAAATAAAAAGAAGAATTAAGAGTGCAGAAGAAAAAATGAATAAAATAGAGATGGTCATATCAGAGATAGAAAAAAGAGTGGACAATGTGGAAGAACGAGAAATAATCGTAGAAATGGAAGTAGAGGACTTAAAAGAGAAATTAGAAGAATCTAATAAAAAAGTTAAAGAGCCACATGAGCTGTTAGCTCAGAAGATAGATATGATAGAAACCTGTAATAGAAGAAATAATATAAAGATAGTGGGCCTTAAGGAAGATGAAGAAGGCAAGAATATGAGAGAATTTATAAAAGATTGGATCCCCAGGGTCCTAGGAAGACCAGAATTACAGGAAGTAATGGAAATAGAGAGGGCACATAGAACACTAGCCCCGAAACCACAGCCGCAGCAAAAACCAAGATCCATTTTAGTAAAATTCTTAAGATATACAACAAGAGAAAATATATTGGAGAAAGCAATGAAGAAAATAAGAGAAGACAAAAAGCCACTGGAATACAAAGGTCAAAAATGTTTTTTCTATCCAGACATAAGTTTTGAACTCCTGAAGAAAAGAAAGGAGTTTAATACAGCAAAAGCGATCCTATGGAAAAAAGGATATAAATTTACGTTAAAGTACCCAGCGGTATTTAAAATAGTTATTCCAGGGCAACAAAACAGACTATTCTCGGATCTGGAGGAAGCACGAAAATTTGCAGAACAACTACAAAAAAAGCAGAGAGATGAAGACATGTAATGAGAGAACAGAGGAAATAAGGAGGGATTAAAAGAGTGACCTTTTATATATGAAAATTGAAAACTTTTCTGCGCGTGGCTGGGTGGGGAGGAGTTACGGTCACTGCAAAATCAGTTGATGCTTGCGAGTGAATTCGCAAATCCAAATGGAGAGGGGAGATGTGGTTGCCCGACAAGGGATAAAGGGCAACTCTGGAGGGGGAGGGGAGAATGGGGTTAAAGAAATTTTAGATAGGAGAATAAGGGAAATGTTTGATGTTTTAGAAATGTTGTCTTATAAAGTGTTCAAAACAAGAAAGCAGAAATGGATAAGAAGGAAAGGTGATGATGAGGAAACGAAAAGGGAAGATAAACAAAGTATGAAATGGCTACGTTGAACTATATGACTTAAAATATTAACGGAATACATAACCAAATCAAAAGGAAGAAACTGCTAAATTTACTGAAAAAAGAAAAAAATTGATATAGCATTTGTGCAAGAAACACATTTAACTGAAATGGAGCATAAGAAATTAAAGAGAGACTGGGTAGGACATGTAACAGCAGCGTCATATAATTCAAAAGCTAGAGGAGTAGCTATATTAGTCAGTAAAAATGTACCAATTAAAATAGAAGAGGAAATAATAGATCCAGCAGGGAGATATGTAATGATAAAATGTCAGATATACTCGGAGTTTTGGAATTTACTCAATGTATATTCACGTAACGAAGAAGATCAAAAATTTACGCAAGATATTTTTTGAAGATAGCAGACACGCAAGGGAACATATTAATAGGAGGGGATTTCAACCTTAATTTGAATTCAAATATGGATAAAACTTGGAAAAAAATTAACAGAAAGAACAAAGTAACCAAATTTATAATTAAATCAATGCAAGAAATGCAACTTTTGGAAAAATGGAGGAAACAACACCCAAAGGAAAAGGAATATTCATATTATTTGGGTCGACATAAAACATACTCAAGAATAGACCTATTCCTGTTATCAGCTCGTATGCAAGACAGAGTAAGAAAAACAGAATATAAAGCTTGAATATTATCGGACCACTCACCCTTGATATTGACAATAGAGTTAGAGGACATCCCTCCAAGAATGTATAGATGGAGATTAAACTCCATGCTACTTAAAAGGCAGGATTTTAGAGAATTCATTGAAAGACAAATTAAGATGTACTTTGAAATAAATACGGAATCAGTGAAAGATAAGTTTATACTATGGGACGCAATGAAAGCGTTCATCAGAGGGCAAATAATAAGTTATGTAACCAAGATGAAGAAGGACTACAATCAGGAAACAGTGCAGTTGAAAAGGGAAATAGTAAATATAGAAAAAGATTTAGCAATGAAGGAAGACACAACTAAAAGAAAAGAATTGGCAGATAAAAAAATAAAATATGAAACACTACAAACATATAAGGTGGAGAAGAACATAATGAAGACAAAATAGAAATATTATGAACTAGGAGAAAAAACACACAAAATTCTAGCATGGCAGCTTAAGACAGAACAAACTAAGAGAATGGTATTGGCATCAAGGAAAAAAGACAAACAAATAATCCAACAGAGATTAATGAAAACTTCAGAGAATTCTATGAACAATTATACCAAACTGAAAACGAAGGGAAAGAAGACAAAATAGATGAATTTTTAACTAAAATTGAACTACCAAAATTACAAATAGAGGAACAAAATAAATTAACAGAACCATTTGAAATAGTAGAAATACAAGAGATAATAAAAAAACTACCAAATAATAAAACACCAGGAGAGGATGGATTCCCAATAAAATTCTATAAAACATTTAAAGATTTATTAATTCCTCCCCTCCTGGAAGTAATCAACCAGACTGACAAAACACAAAGCTTACCAGATTCATGCAAAACAGCAATAATTACAGTAATACCAAAGACAGGGAAAGATCCACTCGCACCAGCGTCATATAGACCAATATCATTACTTAACACAGATTATAAGATAATAGCTAAACTATTAGCAAACAGATTAGCCGATTATATACCTAAAATGGTAAATCTAGACCAAACTGGATTTATTAAAAAAAGACGAACAACAGACAATATTTGTAAGTTTATTAACTTAATTCATGCAGTAGAAGGGAGTAAAGCGCCAACAGTAGCAGTTGCTTTAGACGCAGAGAAGGCCTTTGTCAGAGTAGAATGGAATTATTTTTTCAAAGAATTGCAAAAATTCACTTTACCAGAGAAGTATATTAATTGGATTAAAGCATTATATAAGGGGCCATTGACGAAAGTGACAGTAAATGGATATATATCAAAGCAATTTAATTTAAGCAGATCAACAAGGCAGGGATGCCCACTATCACCCTTAATGTTTGCGTTAGCTGTAGAACTACTAGCAGAATTGATAAGAACAGAAAATAAAATAAAAGGGATAAAAATAAAAGACAAGGAATATAAAATCAGTTTATTTGCAGATGATGTTAGTATACTTAACAGAACCAGAATTGTCAATAAAAGAATTACATAAGAAATTGAAGGAATATGGAGAAGTGTTGGGTTACAAGATTAACGCAAATAAAAGTGAAGCAATGCCAATGAATAATGCGGATTTCTCAAAATTTAAGAAGGAATCACCATACATATGGCAAATGCAAGCAATACGATACCTAGGTATACAAATAAATAAAAACCTCGGCCATCTATATAAACTCAATTATTATCCACTTATGAAAAAATTACAGGACGATTTAGAGCATTGGAAAGATTTACCACTAACACTAATAGGAAGGATAAACTGTATTAAAATGAACATTTTCCCAAGGATACAATACCTATTTCAGGCATTGCCAATACACTTGACAGAGAAATTCTTCAAGGAGTTTAAGAAAATAATAAGGAAATTTTTATGGAAAGGTGGGAAACCGAGGATAGCACTAGATAAATTAACAGAATGGTATAACCAAGGAGGCTTACAACTGCCAAACTTTAAAAATTATTATAGAGCCGCACCGTTAAGGTACCTATCAGATTTTTATCAAACAAGGGAAAAGCCAGATTGGACTAGATTAGAACTAGATAAAATAGGGGAGAAGATACCTGAACAAATAATAATGGGATGAAAAATTGGTACAATGTAGGAGTTCTCCAGTATTACATCATCTGCTCAATATTTGGAAGAAGATTCATGTAGAAAGGAATAAAACAAATTACCAATTAACAAAACTAATACTGACACAAAATCAGTTAATCCCTTTTACAATAGATAACCTTTCCTTTAAAGAATGGGAGAAAAAAAGGGATCAAAAGAATAGAAAATTGTTTTTCAGGAAATAAATTACTATCCTTTGAACAAATGAAGGATAAATATAACATAACTCAAGATACAGTGTTGGCATACTACCAACTGAGATCCTACTTGAAGGACAAATTGGGAAGCAGTCTGAGGTTACCAGAGGGAAGTAATTTTGAATATGTGATTACAGATACAATGATAATCAAAAAATGTATAACAAATATGTATATTAAACTGCAAGAAAAGTGGAATGAGGAAACAAATGGTAAAACTAAACAAAAATTGGTACAAGATTTAAACATAAAGATAAAGAAGGAAACATGGGAGAAGTTATGCTCTGGAACTATGAGAAATACAATAAACATGAGGTTACGTATGATACAATATAACTGGATACACAGGCTATACATTACACCTCAAAAGTTAAATAAATGAGACCCAACAGTATCTGACAGATGTTTTCGTTGTAAAAAAGAAATGGGAACAATTCATGCAATCTGGACATGTGAGAAAGTGAAAAAATTTGGGGAAGATCTAAACCAGATATTAAATAAAATTACAGAAAACAATATACCAAAAAACCCAGAGATCTTCCTCCTAAGTAACATAAAAAACAAAGAATTTGGACTTGATTTGGATGGTGCACAAAAAAGATTTGTTATGATAGCTCTAGCCGTAGCAAAAAAATGTATTATGTCAACCTGGAAATTAGAAGATAATTTGAGAATACAACAATGGTATATAGAAATGAATAAATGTATTCCATTAGAAAAAGTAACATATAATTTAAGAAATAATGTTGAAATATTTGATCAAATATGGGAGCCATACATGAAACATAATAGAGAAAACCTACCGGACATCTACCACCTAAATTAACGAAAGGAGAAGGAAATGAAAAGAATTGACTCAGTGGAATTTCTTGTTTATTTTATTGAATGACAACATTGTTTGACTGGTTTAATGTATCTTAGATTCTGTACTTTAAATGAATGGGGGGGGAGGGGAGGTAGGGAGGGTGGGATGGGAGGAGGGAGGGGTGGGGTAGAAAATGACACTATATATTTGAAAAGGAAAATGTATGTATCTTGGTCAATGTGGTTTATGGTGTGAAAAATAAAAAATTTAAAAAAAAACAATCTTAAATGGTATATTGTCATATATAGGATCATGTGAGTTGATTGGGAATAATTCAATTTTATGAAAATGTAGTTTCAGAGGAAAGTTTAGTGGTGATAACAGAGGCCAGATGTTATTTTCCAGAGTGTGGTGGGTGCCTGGAATGCATTGCCAAGGGTGGTGATGGAGGCTGGAACAAGAGGGACATTCAAAAGACAACATGGAATGTCCAGGGAAGTTCTAATTTATTCATCACAATCCCACCTGAAATCACCATTATTGACGGATTGCGATGAAGGCCATTGGTCATCCTGATGAGTTCTAGAACATTCCATTCTGTTATAAACAGGGTGAATGCGATGTTGGGATTCATTTCCAGAGGGACAGCAGGCAAGAGCAGGGGTGTGATGTTGAGACTCCATCAAGCTCAGGTAAGGCCTCTCTTGGAGTATTGGGGACAGTTTTGGTGCCTTATTTGAGAAACAAAGTGCTGGCTTCGGAGAGGGTTGAGAGAAGATTTACTGGAATGAGACCAGGATTGAAAGGGTTAGCATATGAGGAATGGTTTTCAGCTGGAGTACAGAGGATGAAGGGAAACATATCGAGGCAGTTCAAATGCTAAAGGCCTGGCCAGAGTAAATGGGGAAAGGATGTTTCCCATGGCCTGGATTTTAGGACGAGGGTATAATTTCTGGAGAAAAGATGCCAATTTAAAAGAGAGATTCAGAAAAATTTCTTTAGCCAGAGGTTCATGATCTGTGGAGCTTGATCCCACAGGCGGCTGTGGAAGCGAGGTCTTTGGGAGTATTTAAGGCAGAGATTGCTATGCTTTGTATTAGTCTGGGAATCTTGGTTTACAGGGAAGAAGCCAGGGAATGTGTTCAATATTCGACCAGCAGCAATAGAAATTCACAAAGGCAAGGGTATCTTCACAACAATCATTTATTTATTAATAATCTCTTACTTCACTCGAAACTTAAATCTAACTTATCCACATGATGTGCAAATGTGTGTGCATGCGCGCATGGGGAAAAACCCAAACTATTAAATTATATGCTTAATTCTGAAGAGTTGATTTTAATGTTCAGTCTCAGAAATTTTTGTGTTGAAAATAGTCTTTACTGCTGTTCAAAAGCAATTATGGAGGAAGCGTGAGCCATCAGACCTCAAAACTCACAAATTTCTTGTCAAGTTGTTTCCAAAGAATTGTTTCTTCATATGACTGATTTTCCACTCTTGCATGGAAATTTCAGGACGTTTTTCTTCCCCAATAATTTAAAAAACCCAAGCAAGGGTTACACGAAGTCCCATGAAGAAACAGACGCAATAGAACTACCCTTGTATCATTGTGCCTCCTGTGAGGTTCAAAAATCCCAACAGAACCACAAAGTACAAGACACGGCTTTAATTCGAGTCACACCAGCGGGAATAAGTAGTATTAATGTCAGGATCTCATTGGAATTTTACCATGGGGAGGTACAATATTTAAGGCATATTCTTGAATATAAATTTGATGGACATCCCTTTAAACTTGTTTGAGGTACATTGTTTCATGTCTCAGCTTTTCACATTTCTGGATGCACTTTCTTAAGAAATGGAAATGATAGACGTCAAACAAGACTTCACATGAACAAGTCAACTCGAATAGATGTCATTTCTCATGTACAAATGAGTTGTTGTCTGAGATGCTGTATTCCAATCACTTTAACATCCACGTTTTGTATGCCTTGGGCTTTGAAGACTTCCTCACTGTGCTGTAGGTTTGGAACGGGCCACGATTTGAACTGAACAGGAGTCTGGCAGAGGCTGCGGGAGCATCGGAGACAAATCCACGGTCACCCAATGACTGTGAAGGGACTCTCTTTGACCTCTCTTTGCCTGACTGTAAGGGGAGCCAGTCAATGTTCAGGCTCACAGTGAATCTTTGTCTGCATTATTGTCAGACTGAGGGCAATGATTTCAGATTCAGATTTATAGTCAAGGTACATGAATGATCGCACATACAACCCTGAGATTTGTTATCTTGTGGGCCAGGCCAAATGACCACTTCTTGGAATTGCAAGAAAAAACTGGACACTGCGGAAACAAATAAAGAAATGGAAACAAACTGTGCAATAAAGAGAAGTGGGAAAAATCAATAAAGTGGCAAAGTAAAGTCCTTAAATGAAGCCCTGATTGAGTTTGTTGTTGAAGAGTCTGATGGTGGAGGGGGAGCGGCTGTTCCTGAACCTAGTGGTGTGAGTCTTGTGGCCCCTACACCCTATCCAGTGAGAACAGAACATGTGCTGTGTGGTGTGGATCCTTGATGATAGCTGCTGTAATATTGTTGATGATGTGTAATATTACATTTCTGTTTGATTACATGACAATAAATCGTATCTAATCTGATCCGAAAGCAAGTATTTACCACTCAGCTTTGGGGAGTGTGGGGCTGAACTGCCTTCTTGAACTGCAGCCATCTTTCTGGTGAAGCTGCTTTTAGGCAGGAGGGTGGGGGAGGGGGGTCTTCCAGGATTAAAATCCAAGGATGATGAAGGACCAGCAATATATTTCCAAGTAGGAATGGTGCAGGACTTGGAAGCTGTGGGAAAACTAACAGCCTGGTGCTACAAGTGTGTGGGATACATGGCATGAGGAACGTTTGCTGGCTCTTGGCCTGGATTCGTTAGAATTTAGGAGAATGTGTGAGGGGGAAGGTCCTCATTGAAACATTTTGAATGTTGTCAGGCATAGTCAGAGTGGATGTAGAACAGTTGTTTCCAATGGTGGAAGAGTTGAAGAGAAGGAACAACTTCAGGATTGAAGGAATTCCACTTAGAGCAGAAATGTGGAGGAATTTCTGTAGCCAGAGGGTGGTGAATCTGTGGAATTTGTTGCCACAGGCAGTTATGGAGCCAGGTCATCGGCAGAGATTCTTGATTAGTCAGAGCATCAAGGGGAGAAGGCCAGGTAGTAGGGCTGAATAGACTATTTCTGCTCCATAGTCTTGCATTCACCTGGACAGGAGCGATATTTTCTTATTTTAATTATCTAAACCTTGGTGAGACACCAGGATTGCTTTGATCTCCTTACCATCACATTTTAAAATTGGAGCCAGTTTGAGGTGTGTGGTTTGCTGCAGGTGTTCATCCCACTTTTCTTTGTTCTTTTGGCTGATTATGTTCCCTATTTCTTGCCATTCCAGCTGAAAGTTGTTAACCATGAGGACCGAGCAATTCTGGCCTCTCGGTGATATAGAGGGGCAACTGATTCGATTAATCCTTGTACTTAACGTGTAAATGGCACTTGGCAAGAACTTGTATTTCCTCCCCTATAACTGTTTTTAAGATGGAGCATCTGTGTGTGGTAGCTGGCCCTCCTTCATTGTTCTGGGCCTGAGGGAAACCGCTCCTTCTGTATTGAGTTCCATCCATATCATTTTGTTGTTCATGTGGACATGGATGTAAAAATTTGGCTCTTTGTGGCCCACGGATGGATAACATGTTCACTTTGGTTTGGTTCCACTTCTGATTCATTGGTATCTGGATTTCAGTGTCTGGCTTTTCCCGTCTCTTGGTCAAAATGTACTTTTCAGGAGGCTGGCTGGTAATCTTTCCTCAGTTTAATCAATGGGCATCTTGCTTTGATGTGCCCCTTCACATTGCATTTGTGGCATTTGGCTTTTTGAAATAGCAAATATTGGGACTTTGATTCGTCTTCCCACAGCGAAAACATTTTTGGCGGGCAGGTTCCTGGCGGGAAGAATCTTGGCGCCAAGATTTATTGATAGCCAAGTCTCTCCGACAGACATCTGCATTGCTTCCCACTGTCTCGGCGGCAGTAGCAATGTCTAACGCCACTTCAGGTGTCAGATTTTGTGCTGCAATTTGTTTTCCTCGGGTCGTTTGTTCAGCTAAACCCATTATGAATTGATCTCTTGACGTCTTTGATCTGCCCAACTGCATTGTATCTAGACAGTTTACACGAAATTGGGGACAGACTCTCTGTGTTGTTGTTTACATCGGTAAAATTTATGACTTTCTGTCATCGCTGGAGGTGGGGTGTTAAGGTGCTGAGCGATCACTTGACAGATTTCAGCAGATGTTTTCGTTGAAGGCATGTGTGAGCTAGTCAGCGATCTTAAGAGCTCAGGTGCCTCCTCCCATTAGGGTTAAAAACAATGCCCATTTTTATTGGATGGAGGATTTTCAGTCATATCTTGTACAATACAATGAAGGTCAAAACCTTCTACAGATGCTTCCCACGTGTCTTCATCTTCATTGGATTAGTCTAAGGGAGCTGCAGGAACTGCTGCCGTCATCTCACTGTCTTCTGGAGTTAGAAATGATAAATGTGTCATGGTTGAGTGAGTTCTTGAATCCTCGTCGCCACTGTTATGTTCGAGCCCCCCATTGTAAATAATGACAGTCATATCGTCAATGCCAACTAACTCAATGCTTTATTCATTACATACTACAGAAATGACTACCAAATGTTCAGTATAAATCATTGCATACACGTAATGGTGTCATATCCAACAGAGAGGTGAGCATTGATGATGTCTGTGGGAAAGGAGAAAGGGAAAGGGGAGAGAGACAGATCTCGGGGAAGGTGATGGGGGAGAATTGAAGTGGGGAGCTTAACGACAGCCAGAGAAGTCAATATTAATGTTATTCAGTTTCAGCAAAATTTGTGACACATATTCTTGTCAATCTCTGATTCCGAGCATGAGATTCAGCTCCCTTCCCAGCACAGGACATGTCGGACCAGGCCTTGATCCTGCTGACACAGTGGTGGAGATAAGTGGGGGTGTAGGAGCAGATTTGTTCAAAAGTGGCGTGTATTTTTGAACTGTAAGACCACGACATCATCAAGACATTCTACAAGTGGGTGAAGAGCAAGAGGATAAGACGTGAAAGAATAGGACCTATCAAGTGTAACAATGGGAAAGTGAGGAAATAGCAGAGGGGTTGATGAAGACTTGACGATGGAACAGGATCTTGGTGATTGAAGTGATGACCTGCAGCAAACTGAAAAGCTTGAGCCTGGAGATAAAAGAGAGAGGATGTGGTGGAGCTTTTGGAAAGCATCAAGTGGGAGAAGTGGCTGGGACCAGATGAGATGGATCCCAGGCGACTGGAGGAGGTGAGGGAGGAGATCACTGAACCTCTGGCAACGATCTTCGAATCATCGATGGGACGGGAGAGGTTCCGGAGGATGTTGATTCTTTATTCAGGAGAGTGAGTCGAGGTAGCCCAGGAAATGATCGAGCAGTGGTTGGTCAATTGATGGAGAAGATGATGAGAGGCAGGATTTATGAACATTTGGAGAGGTCGACTATGATGAAGAAGAGTCAAGGTGACTTTGTCCAGGGCAGGTTGAGCCTTACGAGCCTGATTGAATTTCTTTGAGGCTGGGACTGAACCCATTGATGAAGGAAGAGCAGGAGATGTTGGGTGTATGAATTTCTGCAAGGCATTTGATAAGGTTCCCTATGCAAGTGTTATTGAGAAGGTATGGAGGCAAAGCAACCAAAGGGGCATTGCATTGTGGATGCAGAATGAGCTTGACCACAGATGGGAGAGAGTGGTTGTGGACGGGTCCTATTCTGCATGGAGGTAGGTGCCCAGTGGTGTTCCTCAGGGATCTGTTCTGGGAACCATTGTGATTTGGATCAATGACCTGGATGAGGAAGTGGAGGGATGGGTTAGTCAGTTTGCAGATGACACAGTGATTGGGGGTGTTGTGGATAGTGTGGAGGCCTGTCAGAGGTTATAGCAGGACATTGTTTGGAAGCAAAACCCCGGCTGAGTAGTGGCAGTTGGAATTCAATCCAAAGAAATGCAAACTGGTTCATTTTGGTAGGTCAGATATGATGGCAGAATTTAGTTTTAATGGTAAGACTCTTGGCAGTGTGGAGGATCACAGGGATCTTGTGGTTTGAATCCATAGGGGGCTCCAAAAAGCTGTTCAGGTTGATTCTGTGATTAACAAGGCATACTGTATATTGGACTTCATTAATCGTAGAATTGCATTTAGGAGACGAGAGGGTTAAGAGATGATTTACTGGAATGATACCAGGATTGAAAGGCTTAGCATTTGAGGAATCGTTTTAAGCTTTTCGGCTGTTCTTGATAGAGTACAGAGGATGAGGGGAAATTTATCGAGGCAGTTCAAATGGTGGAAGGCCGAGCCAGAGTAGATGTGGCAAGGATGTTTCCCATGACAGTGGATTGTAGGATAAGAGGGCATAATGTCAGGATAAAAGGGTGTCAATTTAAAACAGAGATGCAAAATATTTCTTTAATCTGGGGCTCACGAGTCTGTGAAGCTTGTTGCTAAAGGCGATTGTGGAAGTGAGGTCATTGGGAGTAATTAAGGCAGAGATTGAGATGTATAGGATTAGTCAGGGAATCATGGTTTACAGGAAAAAAGCCAGGGAATGTGTTAAATACGAGACCAGCAGCAATAGAAATTCACAAAGAAAACAATATCTTCCAAACA
Source organism: Narcine bancroftii (assembly GCF_036971445.1). NCBI lineage: Eukaryota > Metazoa > Chordata > Chondrichthyes > Torpediniformes > Narcinidae > Narcine > Narcine bancroftii. The sequence continues at coordinate 650,226 of NW_027211849.1, forward strand.
ATCGTTTTTTTATTTATAGTTTATCATTTGTTCCTTAACTCTAAACATAAATGTAAATTAACCCCACAATGCGCAAATGAATGTGTGTGTGGGTGGGTGGGTGGGTGGGTGGGTGGGTGCGTGCGTGCGTGCGTGCGTGCGTGCGTGCGTGCGTGCGTGCGTGCGTGCGTGTGAGGAGGGGGTGCCCATTATAGTTTAAGCTAAATTCTGAAGAGATGATTTTAAAGAGAAGATTTTGTTCCATTTTTTTTTCTCTCACTCTTCTCTGAACTTTTTAGTGAAGAAGTCTAACATATGTTTTCTGATTCAGAATCAGAATTTATTGTCAAGAACAAGTAATGAATTTCAGTGATTTGGGGTAGCAGAATAGTGCAAACATTCATGTTATAACCATCTTTTAACATTGCTTTAAAAAATGAAGTTAACAGTGGAAAAAAACAAGGCAGTGTCTTTGGCTCATTGATTATTCAAGAATTTGGTGGCATCGGAGAAGAAGCTGTCCTCGTGGCATGCGCTGCTTGTCCTTAGGCTCAAGTACCTTTCTCCTAAGGGTAGCAGAGTGAAGACATTATGGTCTGGGTGGTGGGGGTCTTTGCTGATACAGGATTCTTTTTTAATATAACGCCTCACGTAGATGTTGTCGATGAAGTGAATTCTGCAGCCGATGATGTGGCAGGGTGAACTTCCTGAGAGTTGGCGCCTCTATACCAGGCAGTGATGAAACCAGCCAGAATGCTCTCCAAAGTTCACCTGTGGAGGTTAACTGGTGTCTTGGATGAAATACCAAAGCACCTAATGCACCTCAGAATGTATAGCCACTGGCGAGCCTTCTTTCTGAATAGATTCTTCATCATCTCCACTGCTGAATCCTCCATGAAGATCAAATCGTGGTCTGCAGACTTCACCCTGATATCCATAATTATCTCCTCTGTTTTGGTGTCATTGAGGGAAAGGATGTCGTTGTTACACATTAGCCGAGCTGATCTACGTCCCTCCTGTACACTTTGTCATTCCATTTGTTATTTGGCCGAGATTTGTCCTGTCATCGGGAAACATGCAGAAAGCAATGGAAATGTGCCTCGCCACATGGTCACGTGTTAACAAAAATGAGAGCGATGTGGGCAAAGTACAAATCCTTAGAGTGGGCCTGTGCTGAGAAACTGTGGGGAGGAGACGTAGTTTCCCATTCATACTGGCTGTTGTCTTTGGTTGAGAGAGTTAAGTATCCAATTGCAGAGTGAGGTCCAGGGGGGTGAGAGATTTTACTTCTTGACCAGCTCTGAGTTGATAGCAGTTTTGAAGGACAAGCTGTAGTCAATGAAGAGCACACTTTAGTTCTCAGGGTCAATCTGATATTTACAATAGACAATAGGAGCTGGAGTGGGCCCTCGGCCCGTCGAGCCAGCACCGCCATTTTACAGATCCTGGCTGATCACTACCATCAATACCCCTTTCCAGCTTTATTCCCATAACCCTTAACTCCTTTGCCCTATGATTTCCCTTTTTGGATCAACAGAGACGACCTAAATGAATTGAATTATGAATTAACCACATGTCGTCTCTTTTGCCTCCCTTGTTGCTCGACGTTCAATATTGATGAGTTGGAAAGATGCTGTTACCCCTAAAAACACTCAATTACTCTGTGATATGGTGGCAGGCCTAACTTTGAATTAATCAGATGTTCTTCCACAGATTCACATTTAAACATTCTATGTCCATGGGCACCTTTAATTCAACATTTTGGTAACATTTAATCACTTGGGCCTTGCTTTATATGTTTGTTTTCTTTAATGGTAGTGAAATTTTATGTACTCACTAAAGAACTTCAGAAGGGAAGGGGAAGGAATTTGGAGTATCGTATGCTCTTTAAATCATGTTCTATTAGACATATGTTATAATTGTTTAAATGTTTATCACTTTATTTCTGTTTGTTATGATATAATGGTTAGACATGATCAATTATTTTTATAATTTGTATTTTATCTGAATCGTCCTTTTTATGTATTACCATTGATTAATGGCTTCTGTTTGTTTCCTGTTTCTTAAAGGCCACTGGAAATATTTTAAAAGAGAGCCTCATGCCTTTGAAGCAATGGGCCTCCTGCCGGGTACCGGATATGAAATGGGCCACCAGCCGGATGTGGAAAGGGCCTCCTGCCAGATGCCGGATGTGGCTTAGTCCTCCTGCCGGATGTGGAATGGGCCTCCATCCGGATGCCGGATGTGAAATGGGCCTCCTGCCGGATGTGGAATGGGACTCCTGCCGGATGCTGGATGTGGAATAGTCCTCCTGCCGGATGTGGAAAGAGCCTCAATCCGGATGCCGGATGTGCAGTGTGCCTCCTGCTGGGAAGGTAATTGTTTACATATTTTTTGGTCTCATGCACCTATTTCCACTTTTTGTGAAGATACCTTTCATATCTTGTCAGGTTCAGAATCAGGATTTATTGTCAAGAACATGTCCTAATATTTGGTGATTTGGGGCAGCAGGATGGAGCAAACATTCATCTTTTTACCATCGTTCAGAACTACTCTTAAAAATAAAGTTAACAGTGCACAAAAAAGCAAGGCTGTGTCTTTGGCTCATTGATTATACAGGATCTGGTGGCATCAGGGAAGAAACTGACATTGTGGCATTGACCTCTATTCCTCAGGCTCCAGTACCTTATCCAATGATAGTAGAGTGAGGATGTTATGGTCATGTATAGATTCTGACTGGAGTGAATTCTGGTGCCTGTGATGTTACATGGAGAGTTAAACACCCTCTCGAAATTATCATTTTCCTGAGAGATGGCACCTCGAAACCAGGCAGTGATGCAACCTACCAGAATGATCTGCATAGTACACCTGTGGAGGTTAAGGTGTGTCTTCATTGTGATAAGGAATCTAGTCAGGCACATCTCACAGTATAGCCAATGGTGAGGCTTTTTGTGAAAGCATCACCATGGAGGCTCCATGACAGATCCTCAGAGTTTTAATGCTTAGGAATTTGACGTTTGCGAACATCTGCACTCCTGAGACCTCTGTGAAGACTGGGTCATGTTCTTTTGACTTCCTGCAGAATCCAAAATCTTATCTTTTATTTTGTTGACATGAGTGAAAAGTTTGATTTGTTAGCAATCAAACAGCTGATCTATGTCCTTCCTTCTTCGCTTCATCATTGCCATTTATTATTTGCTGACAATTGTGGTGTCTTCCGCCAACATGTCGATAGCAATGGAATTATGGCTCACCACACACAGTCATGGGTTTACAGAGAGTAGAGCAGGGGGTTAAGCACACATCCTTGGACTGCGCCTGTGTTGATGATCAGTGGGAAAGAGACCTTGTTTCCAATTCGTCCTGACTGTGGTTTTCCAATGAGAATGTCAAAGATCCAATTGTAGAGTAAGGTACAGAGGGATAAAGTTAGTTGATTTTTGACCAGAACTAAGGAAACAATGGTATTGAAGGACATCCTGAAGTTGATAACTCATCCAAAATTGCTCCTTTTGGATCAACAGAGACAACCTAAATGAATTGAACTATGAATTAACCACATGTCATCTCTTTTGCCTCCCTTGTTGCTCGACGTTCAATATTGATGAGTTAGAAAGATGCTGTTGCCCCTAAAAACACTCAATTACGCTGTAATATGGTGGCAGGCCTTACTTTGAATTAATCTGATGTTCTTCCACAGATTCACATTTAAGCATTCTGTGTCCATGGGCACCTTTATTTCAACATTTTTGTAACATTTAATCACTGGGACCTTGCTTTATATGTTTGTGTTTCTTTAATGGTAGTGAAATTTTATGTACTCACTAAAGAACTTCAGAAGGGAAGGGGAAAGAATTTGGAGTATCGTATACTCTTTAAATCATGTTCTATTAGACATATGTTATAATTGTTTAAATGTTTATCACTTTATTTCTGTTTGTTATGATATAATGTTTAGACATGATCAATTTATTTTTATAATTTGTATTTTATCTGAATCTTCCTTTTTATGTATTACCATTGATTAATGGCTTCTGTTTGTTTCCTGTTTCTTAAAGGCCATTGAGAATATTTTAAAAGAGAGCCTCATGCCTTTGAAGCAATGAGCCTCCTGCCGGGTACCGGATATGAAATGGGCCACCAGCCGGATGTGGAAAGGGCCTCCTGCCAGATGCCGGATGTGGTTAGTCCTCCTGCCGGATGTGGAATGGGCCTCCATCCGGATGCCGGATGTGAAATGGGCCTCCTTCCGGATGTGGAATGGGACTCCTGCCGGATGCTGGATGTGGAATAGTCCTCCTGCCGGATGTGGAAAGAGCCTCAATCCGGATGCCGGATGTGCAGTGTGCCTCCTGCTGGGAAGGTAATTGTTTACATATTTTTTGGTCTCATGCACCTATTTCCACTTTTTGTGAAGATACCTTTCATATCTGCTCAGGTTCAGAATCAGGATTTATTGTCAAGAACATTTTCCTAATATTTGGTGATTTGGGGCAGCAGGATGGAGAAAACATTCATCTTATAACCATCGTTCAGAACTACTCTTAAATATAAAGTTAACAGTGCACAAAAAAGCAAGGCTGTGTCTTTGGCTCATTGATTATACAGGATCTGGTGGCATCAGGGAAGAAACTGACATTGTGGCATTGACCTCTATTCCTCAGGCTCCAGTACCTTATCCAATGACAGTAGAGTGAGGAAGTTATGGTCTGGATGGTGGAGGTTTTCCATGATAGAGACTTTTATTTTAAGACAGCAAGTCATGTATAGATTCTGACGGGAGTGAATTCTAGTGCCTGTGATGTTACAGGGAGAGATAAAAACCCTCTAGAAAATATGATTTTCCTGAGATATGGCACCTCCAGACCAGACAGTGATGCAACCTACCAGAATGATCTGCATAGTACACCTGTGGAGGTTAAGGAGTGTCTTCATTGCGATAATGAATCTCCTCAGGCACATCACACAGTATAGCCAATGGTGAGGTTTTTTTGTGAAAGCGTCACGATGGAGGTTCCATGACAGATCCTCAGAGTTGTAATGCTTAGGAATTTGACGTTCGCGAACATCTGCACTCCTGAGGCCTCCATGAAGACTGGGTCGTGTTCTTTTGACTTCCTGCAGAATCCAAAATCTTATCCATTGTTTTGTTGAAATTGAGTGAAAAGTTTGATTTGTTAGCATTCAATCAGCTGATCTATGTCCTTCCTTCTTCGCTTCATCATTGCCATTTATTGTTTGCTGACAATTGTGGTGTCATCCGCCAACATGTTGATAGCAATGGAATTATGGCTCACCACACACAGTCATGGGTTTACAGAGAGTAGAGCAGGGGGCTAAGCACACATCCTTGGACTGCGCCTGTGTTGATGATCAGTGGGGAAGAGACCTTGTTTCCAATTCGTCCTGACTGTAGTCTTCCAATGAGAATGTCAAAGATCCAATTGCAGAGTGAGGTACAGAGGGATAGAGTTAGTTGCTTTTTGACCAGCACTGAGGGAACAATGGTATTGAAGGACGTCCTGAAGTGGATAACTAATCTAATATTGCTCCTTTTGGATCAACAGAGACAACCTAAATGAATTGAACTATGAATTAACCACATGTCATCTCTTTTGCCTCCCTTGTTGATCGACGTTCAATATTGATGAGTTGGAAAGATGCTGTTGCCCCTAAAAACACTCAATTACGCTGTAATATGGTGGCAGGCCTTACTTTGAATTAATCAGATGTTCTTCCACAGCTTCACATTTAAACATTCTGTGTCCATGGGCACCTTTATTTCAACATTTTTGTAACATTTAATCACTTGGACCTTGCTTTATATGTTTGTGTTTCTTTAATGGTAGTGAAATTTTATGTAATCACTAAAGAACTTCAGAATGGAAGGGGAAGGAATTTGGAGTATCGTATACTCTTTAAATCATGTTCTATTAGACATATGTTATAATTGTTTAAATGTTTATCACTTTATTTCTGTTTGTTATGATATAATGTTTAGACATGATCAATTTATTTTTATAATTTGTATTTTATCTGAATCTTCCTTTTTATGTATTACCATTGATTAATGGCTTCTGTTTGTTTCCTGTTTCTTAAAGGCCATTGAGAATATTTTAAAAGAGAGCCTCATGCCTTTGAAGCAATGGGCCTCCTGCCGGGTACTGGATATGAAATGGGCCACCAGCCGGATGTGGAAAGGGCCTCCTGCCAGATGCCGGATGTGGTTAGTCCTCCTGCCGGATGTGGAATGGGCCTCCATCCAGATGCCGGATGTGAAATGGGCCTCCTGCCGGATGTGGAATGGGACTCCTGCCGGATGCTGGATGTGGAATAGTCCTCCTGCCGGATGTGGAAAGAGCCTCAATCCGGATGCCGGATGTGCAGTGTGCCTCCTGCTGGGAAGGTAATTGTTTACATATTTTTTGGTCTCATGCACCTATTTCCACTTTTTGTGAAGATACCTTTCATATCTTGTCAGGTTCAGAATCAGGATTTATTGTCAAGAACATGTCCTAATATTTGGTGATTTGGGGCAGCAGGATGGAGCAAACATTCATCTTATAACCATCGTTCAGAACTAGACTTAAAAATAAAGTTAACAGTGCACAAAAAAGCAAGGCTGTGTCTTTGGCTCATTGATTATACAGGATCTGGTGGCATCTGGGAAGAAACTGACATTGTGGCATTGACCTCTATTCCTCAGGCTCCAGTACCTTATCCAATGATAGTAGAGTGAGAGAGTGAGGAAGTTATGGTCTGGGTGGTGGAGGTTTTCCACGATAGAGACTTTTATTTTAAGACAGCAAGTCATGTATAGATTCTGACGGGAGTGAATTCTAGTTCCTGTGATGTTACAGGGAGAGTTAAACACCCTCTCGAAATTATGATTTTCCTGAGAGATGGCACCTCCAGACCAGGCAGTGATGCAACCTACCAGAATGATCTGCATAGTACACCTGTGGAGGTTAAGGTGTGTCTTCATTGCGATAATGAATCTAGTCAGGCACATCTCAAAGTATAGCTAATGGTGAGGATTTTTTGTGAAAGCATCACCATGGAGGCTCCATGACAGATCCTCAGAGTTTTAATGCTTAGGAATTTGACGTTCGCGAACATCTGCACTCCTGAGACCTCTGTGAAGACTGGGTCGTGTTCTTTTGACTTCCTGCAGAATCCAAAATCTTATCTTTTATTTTGTTGACATTGAGTGAAAAGTTTGATTTGTTAGCAATCAACTAGCTGATCTATGTCCTTCCTTCTTCGCTTCATCATTGCCATTTATTATTTGCTGACAATTGTGGTGTCTTCCGCCAACATGTCGATAGCAATGGAATTATGGCTCACCACACACAGTCATGGGTTTACAGAGCGTAGCGCAGGGGGCTAAGCACACATCCTTGTGCTGCGCCTGTGTTGATGATCAGTGGGAAAGAGACCTTGTTTCCAATTCATCCTGACTGTGGTCTTCCAATGAGAATGTCAAAGATCCAATTGCAGAGTAAGGTACAGAGGGATAGAGTTAGTTGCTTTTTGACCAGCACTGAGGGAACAATGGTATTGAAGGATGTCCTGAAGTGGATAACTAATCTAATATTGCTCCTTTTGGATCAACAGAGACAACCTAAATGAATTGAACTATGAATTAACCACATGTCGTCTCTTTTGCCTCCCTTGTTGCTCGACGTTCAATATTGATGAGTTGGAAAGATGCTGTTACCCCTAAAAATACTCAATTCCTCTGTGATATGGTGGCAGGCCTAACTTTGAATTGATCAGATGTTCTTCCACAGATTCACATTTAAACATTCTGTGTCCATGGGCACCTTTAATTCAACATTTTTGTTACATTTAATCACTGGGACCTTGCTTTATATGTTTGTGTTTTTTAATGTTAGTGATATTTTATGTACTCACTAAAGAACTTCAGAAGGGAAGGGGAAGGAATTTGGAGTATTGTATACTCTTTAAATCATGTTCTATTAGACATATGTTATAATTGTTTAAATGTTTATCACTTTATTTCTGTTTGTTATGATATAATGGTTAGACATGATCAATTTATTTTTATAATTTGTATTTTATCTGAATCTTCCTTTTTATGTATTACCATTGATTTTTGGTTTCTGTTTGTTTTCTGTTTCTTAAAGGCCACAGAAAATATTTTAAAAGAGAGCCTCATGCCTTTGAAGCAATGGGCCTCCTGCCGGGTACCGGATATGAAATGGGCCACCAGCCGGATGTGGAAAGGGCCTCCTGCCAGATGCCGGATGTGGCTTAGTCCTCCTGCCGGATGTGGAATGGGCCTCCATCCGGATGCCGGATGTGAAATGGGCCTCCTGCCGGATGTGGAAAGGGACTCCTGCCGGATGCTGGATGTGGAATAGTCCTCCTGCCGGATGTGGAAAGAGCCTCAATCCGGATGCCGGATGTGCAGTGTGCCTCCTGCTGGGAAGGTAATTGTTTACATATTTTTTGGTCTCATGCACCTATTTCCACTTTTTGTGAAGATACCTTTCATATCTTGTCAGGTTCAGAATCAGGATTTATTGTCAAGAACATGTCCTAATATTTGGTGATTTGGGGCAGCAGGATGGAGCAAACATTCATCTTATAACCATCGTTCAGAACTACTCTTAAAAATAAAGTTAACAGTGCACAAAAAAGCAAGGCTGTGTCTTTGGCTCATTGATTATACAGGATCTGGTGGCATCAGGGAAGAAACTGACATTGTGGCATTGACCTCTATTCCTCAGGCTCCAGTACCTTATCCAATGATAGTAGAGTGAGGAAGTTATGGTCTGGATGGTGGAGGTTTTCTGTGATAGAGACTTTTATTTTAAGACAGCAAGTCATGTATAGATTCTGACTGGAGTGAATTCTACTGCCTGTGATGTTACAGGGAGAGATAAAAACCCTCTCGAAATTATGATTTTCCTGAGATATGGCACCTCCAGACCATGCAGTGATGCAACCTACCAGAATGATCTGCATAGTATACCTTTGGAGGTTAAGGAGTGTCTTCATTGCGATAATGAATCTCCTCAGGCACATCACACGGTATAGCCAATGGTGAGGCTCTTTTGTGAAAGCATCACCATGGAGGCGCAATGACAGATCCTCAGAGTTTTAATGCTTAGGAATTTGACGTTTGCAAACATCTGCACTCCTGAGACCTCCATCAAGACTGGGTCGTGTTCTTTTGACTTCCTGCACAATCCAAAATCTTATCCTTTGTTTTGTTGACATTGAGTGAAAAGTTTGATTTGTTAGCATTTAACCAGCTAATCTATGTCCTTCCTTCTTCGCTTCATCATTGCCATTTATTGTTTGCTGACAATTGTGGTGTCATCCGCCAACATGTTGATAGCCATGGAATTATGGCTCACCACACACAGTCATGGGTTTACAGAGAGTAGAGCAGGGGGCTAAGCACACATCCTTGGACTGCGCCTGTGTTGATGATCAGTGGGGAAGAGACCTTGTTTCCAATTCGTCCTGACTGTGGTCTTCCAATGAGAATGTCAAAGATCCAATTGCAGAGTAAGGTACAGAGGGATAGAGTTAGTTGATTTTTGACCAGAACTGAGGAAACAATGGTATTGAAGGACGTCCTGAAGTGGATAACTAATCTAATATTGCTCCTTTTGGATCAACAGAGCCAAAGTAAATGAATTGAACTATGAATTAACCACATGTCATCTCTTTTGCCTCCCTTGTTGCTCGACGTTCAATATTGATGAGTTGGAAAGATGCTGTTGCCCCTAAAAACACTCAATTACTCCGTGATATGGTGGCAGGCCTAACTTTGAATTAATCAGATGTTCTTCCACAGATTCACATTTAAACATTCTGTGTCCATGGGCACCTTTAATTCAACATTTTTGTAACATTTAATCATTGGGACCTTGCTTTATATGTTTGTGTTTCTTTAATGATAGTGAAATTTTATGTACTCACTAAAGAACTTCAGAAGGGAAGGGGAAGGAATTTGGAGTATCCTATACTCTTTAAATCATGTTCTATTAGACATATGTTATAATTGTTTAAATGTTTATCACTTTATTTCTGTTTGTTATGATATAATGGTTAGACATGATCAATTATTTTTATAATTTGTATTTTATCTGAATCGTCCTTTTTATGTATTATCATTGATTAATGGCTTCTGTTTGTTTCCTGTTTCTTAAAGGCCACTGGAAATATTTTAAAAGAGAGCCTCATGCCTTTGAAGCAATGGGCCTCCTGCCGGGTACCGTATATGAAATGGGCCACCAGCCGGATGTGGAATGGGCCTCCTGCCAGATGCCGGATGTGGCTTAGTCCTCCTGCCGGATGTGGAATGGGCCTCCATCCGGATGCCGGATGTGAAATGGGCCTCCTGCCGGATGTGGAATGGGACTCCTGCCGGATGCTGGATGTGGAATAGTCCTCCTGCCGGATGTGGAAAGAGCCTCAATCCGGATGCCGGATGTGCAGTGTGCCTCCTGCTGGGAAGGTAATTGTTTATATATTTTTTGGTGTCATGCACCTATTTCCACTTTTTGTGAAGATACCTTTCATATCTTGTCAGGTTCAGAATCAGGATTTATTGTCAAGAACATGTCCTAATATTTGGTGATTTGGGGCAGCAGGATGGAGCAAACATTCATCTTATAACCATCGTTCAGAACTAGACTTAAAAATAAAGTTAACAGTGCACAAAAAAGCAAGGCTGTGTCTTTGGCTCATTGATTATACAGGATCTGGTGGCATCAGGGAAGAAACTGACATGGTGGCATTGACCTCTATTCCTCAGGCTCCAGTACCTTATCCAATGATAGTAGAGTGAGGAAGTTATGGTCTGGGTGGTGGAGGTTTTCCATGATAGAGACTTTTATTTTAAGACAGCATGTCATGTATAGATTCTGACTGGAGTGAATTCTGGTGCCTGTGATGTTACAGGGAGAGATAAACACCCTCTCAAAATTATGATTTTCCTCAGATATGGCACTTCCAGACCAGGCAGTGATGCAACCTACCAGATTGATCTGCATAGTACACCTGTGGAGGTTAAGGTGTGTCTTCATTGCGATAATGAATCTCCTCAGGCACATCACACAGTTTAGCCAATGGTGAGGCTCTTTTGTGAAAGCATCACCATGGAGGCGCCATGACAGATCCTCAGAGTTTTAATGCTTAGGAATTTGACGTTCGTGAACATCTGCACTCCTGAGACCTCTATGAAGACTGGGTCATGTTCTTTTGACTTCCTGCAGAATCCAAAATCTTATCCTTTGTTTTGTTGACATTGAGTGAAAAGTTTGATTTGTTAGCATTCAACCAGCTAATCTATGTCCTTCCATCTTCGGTTTATCATTGCCATTTATTGTTTGCTGACAATTGTGGTGTCTTCCGCCAACATGTCGATAGCAATGGAATTATGGCTCACCACACACAGTCATGGGTTTACAGAGAGTAGAGCAGGGGGCTAAGCACACATCCTTGGACTGCGCCTGTGTTGATGATCAGTGGGAAAGAAACCTTGTTTCCAATTCGTCCTGACTATGGTCTTCCAATGAGAATGTCAAAGATCCAATTGCAGAGTGAGGTACAGAGGGATAGAGTTAGTTGATTTTTGACCAGAACTGAGGAAACAATGGTATTGAAGGACGTCCTGAAGTTGATAACTCATCCAAAATTGCTCCTTTTGGATCAACAGAGACAACATAAATGAATTGAACTATGAATTAACCACATGTCGTCTCTTTTGCCTCCCTTGTTGCTCAACGTTCAATATTGATGAGTTGGAAAGATGCTGTTGCCCCTAAAAATACTCAATTCCTCTGTGATATGGTGGCAGGCCTAACTTTGAATTGATCAGATGTTCTTCCACAGATTCACATTTAAACATTCTGTGTCCATGGGCACCTTTAATTCAACATTTTTGTAACATTTAATCACTGGGACCTTGCTTTATATTTTGTGTTTTTTAATGTTAGTGAAATTTTATGTACTCACTAAAGAACTTCAGAAGGGAAGGGGAAGGAATTTGGAGTATCGTATACTCTTTAAATCATGTTCTATTAGACATATGTTTTAATTGTTTAAATGTTTATCACTTTATTTCTGTTTGTTATGATATAATGTTTAGACATGATCAATTTACTTTTATAATTTGTATTTTATCTGAATCTTCCTTTTTATGTATTACCATTGATTAATGGCTTCTGTTTGTTTCCTGTTTCTTAAAGGCCACTGGAAATATTTTAAAAGAGAGCCTCATGCCTTTGAAGCAATGGGCCTCCTGCCGGGTACCGGATATGAAATGGGCCACCAGCCGGATGTGGAAAGGGCCTCCTGCCAGATGCCGGATGTGGCTTAGTCCTCCTGCCGGATGTGGAATGGGCCTCCATCCGGATGCCGGATGTGAAATGGGCCTCCTGCCGGATGTGGAATGGGACTCCTGCCGGATGCTGGATGTGGAATAGTCCTCCTGCCGGATGTGGAAAGAGCCTCAATCCGGATGCCGGATGTGCAGTGTGCCTCCTGCTGGGAAGGTAATTGTTTACATATTTTTTGGTCTCCTGCACCTATTTCCATTTTTTGTGAAGATATCTTTCGTATCTTGTCAGGTTCAGAATCAGGATTTATTGTCAAGAACATGTCCTAATATTTAGTGATTTGGGGCAGCAGGATGGAGCAAACATTCATCTTATAACCATCGTTCAGAACTACTCTTAAAAATAAAGTTAACAGTGCTCAAAAAAGCAAGGCTGTGTCTTTGGCTCATTGATTATACAGGATCTGGTGGCATCAGGGAAGAAACTGACATTGTGGCATTGACCTCTATTCCTCAGGCTCCAGTACCTTATCCAATGATAATAGAGTGAGGAAGTTATGGTGTGGGTGGTGGAGGTTTTCCATGATAGAGACTTTTATTTTAAGACAGCATGTCATGTATAGATTCTGACTGGAGTGAATTCTGGTGCCTGTGATGTTACAGGGAGAGATAAACCCCCTCTCAAAATTATGATTTTCCTGAGATATGGCACCTCCAGACCAGGCAGTGATGCAACCTACCAGAATGATCTGCATAGTACACCTGTGGAGGTTAAGGTGTGTCTTCATTGCGATAATGAATCTCCTCAGGCTCATCACACAATAGAGCCAATGGTGAGGCTCTTTTGTGAAAGCATCACCATGGAGGCTCCATGACAGATCCTCAGAGTTTTAATGCTTAGGAATTTGACGTTCGTGAACATCTGCACTCCTGAGACCTCCATGAAGACTGGGTCATGTTCTTTTGACTTCCTGCAGAATCCAAAATCTTGTCCTTTGTTTTGTTGACATTGAGTGAAAAGTTTGATTTGTTAGCATTCAACCAGCTGATTATGTCCTTCCTTCTTCGCTTCATCATTGCCATTTATTGTTTGCTGTCAATTGTGGTGTCATCCGCCGTCATGTCGATAGCAATGGAATTATGGCTCACCACACACAGTCATGGGTTTTTCAGAGAGTAGAGCAGGGGGCTAAGCACACATCCTTGGACTGCGCCTGTGTTGATGATCAGTGGGGAAGAGACCTTGTTTCCAATTCGTCCTGACTGTAGTCTTCCAATGAGAATGTCAAAGATCCATTTGCAGAGTGAGGTACAGAGCGATAGAGTTAGTTGCTTTTTGACCAGCACTGAGGGAACAATGGTATTGAAGGATGTCCTGAAGTGGATAACTAATCTAATATTGCTCCTTTTGGATCAACAGAGACAACCTAAATGAATTGAATTATGAAAAAACCACATGTCATCTCTTTTGCCTCCCTTGTTGATCGACGTTCAATATTGATGAGTTGGAAAGATGCTGTTGCCCCTAAATACACTCAATTACGCTGTAATATGGTGGCAGGCCTTACTTTGAATTAATCAGATGTTCTTCCACAGCTTCACATTTAAACATTCTGTGTCCATGGGCACCTTTAATTCAACATTTTTGTAACATTTAATCACTGGGACCTTGCTTTATATGTTTGTGTTTCTTTAATGATAGAGAAATTTTATGTACTCACAAAAGAACTTCAGAAGGGAAGGTGAAGGAATTTGGAGTATCGTATACTCTTTAAATCATGTTCTATTAGACATATGTTATAATTGTTTAAATGTTTATCACTTTATTTCTGTTTGTTATGATATAATGGTTAGACATGATCAATTATTTTTATAATTTGTATTTTATCTGAATCTTCCTTTTTATTTATTACCATTGATTAATGGCTTCTGTTTGTTTCCTGTTTCTTAAAGGCCACTGAAAATATTTTAAAAGAGAGCCTCATGCCTCTGAAGCAATGGGCCTCCTGCCGGGTACCGGATATGAAAGGGGCCACCAGGCGGATGTGGAATGGGCCTCCTGCCAGATGCCGGATGTGGTATAGTCCTCCTGCCGGATGTGGAATGGGCCTCCATCTGGATGCCGGATGTGAAATGGGCCTCCTGCCGGATGTGGAATGGGACTCCTGCCAGATGCTGGATGTGGAATAGTCCTCCTGCCGGATGTGGAAAGAGCCTCAATCCGGATGCCGGATGTGCAGTGTGCCTCCTGCTGGGAAGGTAATTGTTTACATATTTTTTGGTCTCATGCACCTATTTCCACTTTTTGTGAAGATACCTTTCATATCTTGTCAAGTTCGGAATCAGGATTTATTGTCAAGAACATGTCCTAATATTTGGTGATTTGGGGCAGCAGGATGGAGAAAACATTCATCTTATAACCATCGTTCAGAACTACTCTTAAAAATAAAGTTAACAGTGCACAAAAAAGCAAGGCTGTGTCTTTGGCTCATTGATTATACAGGATCTGGTGGCATCAGGGAAGAAACTGACATGGTGGCATTGACCTCTATTCCTCAGGCTCCAGTACCTTATCCAATGATAGTAGAGTGAGGAAGTTATGGTCTGGTGTGGTGGAGGTTTTCCATGATAGAGACTTTTATTTTAAGACAGCATGTCATATATAGATTCTGACTGGAGTGAATTCTGGTGCCTGTGATGTTACAGGGAGAGTTAAACACCCTCTCGAAATTATCATTTTCCTGAGAGATGGCACCTCCAGACCAGGCAGTGATGCAACCTACCAGAATGATCTGCATAGTACACCTGTGGAGGTTAAGGTGTGTCTTCATTGCAATAATGAATCTCCTCAGGCATATCACACAGTATAACCAATAGCCCTTTTTTTGAATGCATCACCATGGAGACTCCATGACAGATCCTCAGAATTTTAATGCTTAGGAATTTGACATTCGTGAAAATCTGCAGACTCCTTTGTTAATTTGGTGTTGCTTCTGGTATGTGTGAGTTGGTCATTTCCCCAGTAGTCTCTTCCTCCTGCTTGATGTGGAATCCTCCAAATCCCAGATGCCGGATGTGGAATGTTTCTGCTGCAAGATGCCGGATGTGGAATGGTCGGCCTGCCAGATGTGGAACAGTCCACCTTTCAGATGCCGAACGTGGAATGTTCCTGCTGCTAGATGCCAGATGTGGAATAGCTTTGCTGCCATATGCCAGATGTGGGATGGTCCTCCTGCCAGATGCCAGATGTGGAATTGTCCGCCTACCAGTTGCCAGATGTGGAATGGTCCGCCTGCCAGGTGCCAGATGTGGGATGGTCTGCCTGCAAGATGTGGAATGGTCTGCCTGCTAGATGTGGAATGGTCCACCTGCCAGGTGCCAGGTGTGGATAGTCCACCTCCCAGATGCCAGATGAGGATTGGTCAGGTGCCTGTTGTGGGATGGTCTGTCTGACAGGTGCCGGATTTGGACTGCGCCTCCTGGCGGATGTCAGCTGTGTAATAGTCCTTCTGGATGTGGAAAGGGCCTGCTAAAGGAAAAGATAGTTTGGGGAATCTCCGATGTTCTTCTACCTTGATCACATTTAATCCTTCTCTGCTTATGGGCTCCTTTTATTCAATATTTTCCTAATTTATGAGATCACTAGAAACTTGCTTTATTATTTTGTGTTTTACTTTAATGGTAGTGAAATTATTTGTACTTACCCGAGAAGTTCAGAAGGTGAGAGGATAGAATTTGTCGTATTATATAATTTTGTGACTTTTTACAATTCGCCATGTTATAATTGTTGAAGTAATTTACAACCTTGTTCTCATTGGACTGTTATGATATTGTGTTTATATAATAGTTTGATTTCTCTTCTCTAACTCTTTCTTATTTCTGTTTCCAGGTGCTCAATCATTTATCCGACATCCTGTGGACCAGACACTTTCAGAATTTGGAATTTTTTAGAATGTAAAATAATAATATCAGTGGTATTTATAAGTACATTTAAGCTGTTTTCAAATGATCAAAAACAAAGGCACGTCCCAACTAGAAATGCCACTGCACAGGGTGGGGTTACAGTGGCCCTGGGTAGTGGGGTTACGGTGGCTCTGGGTAGTGGGGGTTACGGTGGCTCTGGGTAGTGGGGTTACGGCGGCTCAGGGTAGTAGGGTTACGACGGCTCTGGGTAGTGGGGTTATGGCGGCTCTGGGTAGTGGGGTCACGGCAGCTCTGGGTAGTGGGGTTACGGCGGCTCTGGGTAGTGGGGTTACGGTGGCTCTGTGTAGTGGGGATACGGCGGCTCTGGGTAGTGGGGTTACGGCGGCTCTGGGTAGTGGGGTTACGGCGGCTCTGGGTAGTCGGGTTGAGGCGGCTCTGGCTAGTGGGGTTACGGCGGATCTGGCTAGTGGGGTTACGGCGGCTCTGGGTCGTGGGGTTACGGCGGCTCTGGGTTGTGGGGTTACGGCGGCTCTGGATCATGGGTTCACAGTGGCTCTGGGTCATGAGGTTATGGCGGCTCTCAATCGTGGGGTTACGGTGGCTCTGGGTCATGGGGTTACGGCGGCTCTGGGTCGTGGGATTATGGCGGCTCAGGGTTGTGGGGTTACAACGGCTCTGGGTAGAGGGGTTACAGCGACTCTGGGTAGTGGGGTTACGGCGGCCCTGGGTAGTTGGGTAAGTGCGGCTCTGGGTTGTGGGGTTACGGCGGCTCTGGGTATTGGGGTTACGGCGGCTTTAGGTCGTGGAGATATGGCGGCTCTGGGTAGTGGGGTTACGGCAGCTCTGGATCGTGGGGTCACAGTGGCTCTGGGTCATGAGGTTATGGCGGTTCTCAGTCGTGGGGTTACGGTGGCTCTGGCTCGTGGGGTTACGGCGGCTCTGGGTCGTGGGGTTATGGCAGCTCAGGGTTGTGGGGTTACGGTGGCTCTGGGTAGAGGGGTTACGGCGACTCTGGGTAGTGGGGTTACGGCGGCTCTGGGTAGTTGGGTAAGGGCGGCTCTGGGTTGTGGGGTTACGGCGGCTCTGGGTATTGGGGTTACGGCGGCTCTGGGTAATGGGGTTACGGCGTTTCTGGGTAGTGGGGTTACAGCGGCTCTGGGTAGTGGGGTTACAGTGGCTCTGGGTAGTGGGGTTATGGTGGCTCTTGGTGGTGGAGTTACGGCGGCTATGGGTGGTGGGGTTACGGCAACTCTGGCTGGTGGGGTTACGGTGGCTATGGGTAGTGGGGTTACGGTGGCTCGGGGTTGTGGGGGTTACGGTGGCTCTGGGTCGTGGGGTTATGGTGACTCTGGGTCGTGGGGTTACGGTGGCTCTGGGTGGTGGGGTTACGTCGGCCATGGGTGGTGGTGTTATGACGGCTCTGGGTCTTGGGGTTATGGGGGCTCTGGGTCGTGTGTTTACTGCGGCTCTGGGTTGTGGGGTTATGGTGGCTCTGGGTAGTGGGGTTACGGCGGCTCTGGGTCGTGGGATTACGGCAATCTGGGCCGTGGGGTTACGGCGGCTCTGCGTAATGGGTTACGGCGGCTCTGTGTAATGGGTTACAGCGGCTCTGTGTAGTGGGGCTATGGCGTCTCTGGGTCATGGGGTTACGGCGGCTCTGGGTCATTGGGTTAAGGCAGCTCTGGGTCGTGGGGTGACGGCGCCACTGGGTGGTGGAGTTACAGCGCCTCAGGGTGGTGGGATTACGGCGGCTCTGGTTAGTGGGGTTACGGCGGCTCTGGGTTGTGGGGGTTACGGTGGCACTGGGTAGTGCCGTTACGGTGGCTCTGGGTAGTGGGGTTACAGCGGCTCTGGGTAGTGGGGTTACGGTGGCTCTGGGTAGTGGGGTTACGGCGGCTCTGGGTAGTGGGGTTACGTTGTTTCTGGGTGATGGGATTACAGCGGCTATGGGTGGTGGGTTTACGGTGTCTCTGTGTGGTGGGATTACGGCACCTCTGGGTGGTGGGGTTACTGCGGCTCTGGTTAGTGGGGTTACGGTGGCTCTGGGCCGTGGGGTTATGGTGGCACTTTGTAGTGGGGTTACGGTGGCTCTGGGTCGTGGGATTACGGTGGATCTGGGTAGTCGGGTTACGGTGACCCTGGGTACTTGGGTTACGGTGGCTCTGGGTAGTGGGGTTACGGTGGCTCTGGGTAATGGGGTTATGGTGGCACTCGTTAGTGGGGTTTCGGTGGATCTGGGTAGTGGGATTAAGGTGGCTCTGGTTAGTGGAGTTACCCTGGCTCTGGATCGTGGGGTTATGGTGGCTCTGGGTCTTGGGGTTATAGTGGCTCTGGGTAGTGGGGTTACCGTGGCTCTGGGTAGTGGGTTTACAGTGGCTCTGGGTAGTGGGGGTCATGGTGGCTCTGGTTAGTGGGTTTACGGTGGCTCTGGGTAGTGGGGTTACGGTGGCTCTGTGTCGTGGGTTTACGGTGGCTCTGTGTAGTGGGGTTACAGTTTCTCTGTGTGGTGGGATTACGGCACCTCTGGGTGGTGGGGTTATGGCGGCTCTGGTTAGTGGGTTTACGGCGGTTCTGGGTAGTGGGGATACGGTGGCTCAGGGTAGTGGGGTTACGGTGGCTCTGGGTCGTGGGGTTACGGTGGCACTTGGTAGTGGGGTTACGGTGGCTCTGGGTCGTGGGGGTTACGGTGGCTCTGGGTCGTGGGATTACGGTGTATCTGGGTAGTCGGGTTACGGTGACCCTGGGTAGTTGGGTTATGGTGGCTCTGGGTTGTGGGGTTATGGTGGCTCTGGGTAGTGGTGTTCCGGTGGCTCTGGGTGGAGGTGTTACGGCAGCTATGGGTGGTGGGGTTTCGGTGGCTGTGGGTAATGGGGTTACAGCGGCTCTGGATAGTGGGGATACGGCGGCTCTGGCTAGTGGGGTTACGGCGGCTCTGGATAGTGCGGTTACAGCGGCTCTGGCTGGTGGGATTACGGCAGCTCTGGATGGTGGGATTACGGCGCCTCTGGGTGGTGGTGTTACGGCTGCTCTGGGTAGTGGGGTTACGGCGGCTTTGATTAGTGGTGTTTCAGCGGCGCTGGGTAGTGGGGTTATGGTGGGTCTGGGTAGTGGGGTTACGGTGGCTCTTGGTTGTGGGGTTACGGTGGCTCTTGGTCGTGGGATTACGATGGCTCTGGGTCGTGGAGTTACAGTGGCTCCTGGTCGTGGGATTACGGCGGCTCTGGGTAATAGGGTTATGGCGACACTGGGTAGTGGGGTTACGGCGGCTCTGTGTAATGGGTTACGGCGGCTCTGTGTAATGGGTTACGGCGGCTCTGTGTAGTGGGGCTATGGCGTCTCTGGGTCATGGGGTTACGGCGGCTCTGGGTCATTGGGTTAAGGCAGCTCTGGGTCGTGGGGTGACGGCGCCACTGGGTGGTGGAGTTACGGCGCCTCAGGGTGGTGGGGTTACGGCAGCTTAGGTTAGTGGGGTTATGGCGGCTCTGGGTCGTGGTGTTTCGGTGGCTCTGTGTAGTGTGATTAAGGTGGCTCTGGGTAGTGGGGTTACGGTGGCTCTGGGTTGTCGGGCTACGGTGACCCTGGGTAGTGGGGTTACGGTGCCTCTGGATAGTGGGGTTACGGTGGCTCTGGGTCATGGGGTTACAGTGGCTCTGGGTCGTGGGGTTACGGTCGCTCTGTGTAGTGGGGTTACGGCGGCTCTGGGTCGTGGAGTTACGGTGGCTCTGGGTAGTTGGATTACGGTGGCTTGGGTAGTGTGGGTACGGTGGCTCTGGGTAGTTTGGTTACGGTGGCTCTGGGTAGTCGGGTCACGATGACTCTGGGCAGTCGGGTTATTGTGGCTACGGGTAGTGGGGTTACGGTGGCTCTGGAGAGTGGGTTTACGGTTGCTCTGGGTGGTTGGGTTATGGTGGCTAGGGTAGTGGGGTTACGGTGGCTCTGGGTAGTGGGGTTACATTGGCGCTGGGTAGTGGGGATTACTGTGGCTTTGGTTAGTGGGGTTACGACGGCTCTGGATAGTGGGGTTATGGTGGCTCTGTTTAGTTGGGTTATGGTGGCCTGGGTAGTCGGGTTACGCTGGCTCTGGGTAGTGGGGTTACGGTGATTCTGGGTAGTTTGGATATGGTGGGTCTGTGAAGTGGGGTTATGGTAGCTCTGGGTAGTGGGGTTATGGTGGTTCAGGGTGGTGGGGTTGCGGCGGCTCTGGATGGTGGGGTTATGGCGTGGTGGGGTTACGGTACCTCTGGGTGGCGGTGTTATGGCGGCTCTGGGTCATGGGGTTAAGGCAGCTGTGAGTAGTGGGGTTATGTTGGCTCTGGGTAGTGGGGTTACGGCACCTCTCGGTGGTAGGGTTATGGCGGCTCTGGTTAGTGGGTTTACGGCGGCTCTGGGTGGCGGTGTTATGGCGGCTCTGGGTAGTGGGTTTAAGGCAGCTGTGGGTAGTGGGGTTACGTCGGCTCTGGGTAGTTGGCTTACGGGACTCATTTAAGGACTCTTATGCTTAGATTTTAGCTATTTTTTTCCAATGTATTGTACACTTTGTTTACAGTTCTTCATGTGTTTACATGTGTATGTTGTGTACAGTTTTTTAGACTTCCAATAAGTGGTATTTGTGTCTGTCCAGAGGAAAAATGAATCTCTGAGTTTTTATGTGTGTACTTGCCAATAAATCGGAATCTATATGGCACCATTTGTTCCCAATTGTTCTTTATTTGTTTCCCTGCGTAGGTTGAGTTGGTTCTTTTTGGCATGACCAAGAAGTGGTAACTCTGCCTCGCCTACAGGAACAAGAATCTCAGGGTTGAATGTGACGTCATGCACTGAACTCGACAGTCAATCTGTAGTTGGCCCAAAGGGCCTGTTTCTACGCTGGGAAACTTTATGACTCTGTGAAAAAATCTGAGTGGCGGGAAATAATTTTTTTCAGGGAATGCCACAGTAAAGTCTGGAAATTCAAACTGTGTTTAATTGCAATGATTCAGCAAAAATATGAGGAGAATTAGGATCAGTTGTTGGGAGAGAACAGGGAAGCAGAGCTCAAGTCCCCTCCTTTCCTGTCACAAGGAAATACAAGACCACGAGAGAAGGTCCCACGGACATTGAGCCATGTGCACGGTGCACAGGCTTTGTTGGGAAGAGTTGGAGCTGAAGCAGGGGCCCTCACCAAAGCCACATCTGTCCCCATCTTTATCACCATCCTGACTGGGACTGTTGGAACCCTCCTTATTTGCTCAACAGCATTGAACACAGAACATTCCAGCACAGACCGGCCGTTCAGTCCACGATGTTGTGCTGACCGACGTAAACCTACTCCATAACAATCTAACCCCTCCCCACCTTACACCCGTCACCCTTTATTATCCTTACATCCATCTGCCTGTCAAAGAGTCTTCAATGTCCCGGTTGTCCCAGCCTCGATCACCACCCTCGCCACTACATTCCAGGCAGCACCACTCTCTGTGTGGACAAATGAAAGAGTCAGATCTCTCTCACATTTCCAAGAGTTAAGATTCAATTTATTGCCATGTAATAAAGACAGTGCAACATTACACAAAATTTGTTTTTCATCTGCTGTAGGGCAGACAGATTTGACATTGGCAGAAATTGCTTGAAGCACCTCTTTACAGTCAGAGAAAGAGAAGCAAATGAGACCTTCCCAGAGTCACTGAGCGTCCGTCAATTTGCTTCCAACCCTCCCATAGCCCCTGTTACCACACAGAATCTAGTCCAAACCATCAGCAGCTTGAGCTCCAGATCTGAGCCCCCATCATGATGAGGAACCCTTCAGGGACCTCGGTCCCCTCTCTCATCCTGCTTCAGATCCCTGGATCCACTTCGGCCAATCTTGAGCCAGTCTCCCGCTGTCCTGTGAATCCCTCAACTGCACTCGTCAGCAGCTCACAGCCTGAGGAGTTTCCTTCCCTCAAATCGCCCCCACCCCCCCCCCCCCGCCTGTGGGTTCAACGACAGAACCCCTCTCTGGGCTGCCTCTGTGATCCTGTCCCAGGGGTCACCTCCTCTGCATCTCCTTCTTAAACCGGGGTGGGCTCCCCATTTCCTGGTGCCCTGAGCCAGTCCTCTGCTTCCCCGAAGTCTCTCACCTCTCCTGGCTGCTGCCAATCATAGGCCCTGCTATCCTGGAGGCGGCCCCCACGGCTGCAGTATTTTTCAAATAAAACCAGCGTCAGGTCAATGTACAGGTTTTTAAAGCCTGTCCGGATCCAACAGCATTCAGACTGGATGGTAGGAGCCCACAACGGAGCCCTGGGTTTCCGCTCTCCATGGGTCTGCAGTTCTGCCAGTGCTGCCATGTTCTCCCAGTCCCAGCTCTCTGAACAGTCAGGGTACCAAGGCTGTGTGGAGAAGCAGGGGAGTGGGGCGGTGGGAGAATGGATCAGTTCATGATGAAATGGTGGAGCGGACTCGATGGGCTGAATGGCCGACCTGCTCCTAGGTCTCATTGTCTCATCTTTTGCAAAGTACAGACATGATTTTTAAACTAAAACACACAATTTGTAAATCACAGTTTGGGCTTTTTAAATGAAAACTGCCCAGATTTTGGCCCTGCAAAGTTGTGGTTTTTGACCCCAAAACACCACACATTTTGTCAAATACAACCTTATCTTTTGGAAAAAAAAATCACTGTGCACTTTCCTGCAAAACACAGCACAGGCCCTTCGGCCCTCGACATTGTGCTGACCCATATATTCCAATACAAACATTTCCCGACCCACTACCAGTGAATCCCAATTCACTGCATTCACCCCTTCTTGTAGAATTTAGGGTCTGTGAATGAAGACAGAGATCATGGGTTCAGAAGAAAAGTTGAAAAATATACATTTACAAATTTACAGAATTAAGCGATGCGGGGACCTGGAGATCCTGGTGGAGCACCTTAGCACTGGGGGGGAGGGGCCTTAGGCTCCTTGGGTCTCCTGGTCCCCTTGTGAGGGAGGAGAGGTGGGCTAGTCCTCTGGCTCAATGGTTGAGGGGGATGCACTTTCCTCCTGAACTGGATCCCCCGAGGCCCTGACTGGGGGCTGTGAGAATGAGCTCCGTGATTTGCAGGGCACCTGAGGCAACAGGCCCTTTGATCTGGTGGTTGACAGGTCCTGATGTAGACCGTGTTCTCCCTCCCATCCGGGTATCCACAAAGGCATACGTGGGATTGGTGTGGAGCAGGTTCGCCCTTTCCACCAGGGGGTCGGTTCTTGCTTCTCCTCACATGCTTCCTGAGAAGGACTGGACTCGGAGTGGTGATCCAGGTTGGGAGTGTTGTTCTCGATCTCGACCTACTTTCCAAATTGAGTAAGAGCTTGTGACGAGTAGTGTTGGTCATGGTACATAGTAGCGACTGGATGGAATGGAGCGCCATAGGGAGGACTTCCTGTTACCCCTCACCAGCAGGTGGCTCGTCACTCATAAAGGATGAATATAGCTGGGACACCTGAATAGTGCTCTAACAAACCTTTTCTAATTGATCTCCCAAAAACATATCTATATACTCTGTCACACATTGCTGAAGTCCACAATCAGCTCTTTGACGCAGACAGTGGGTGTTATATTGCTTCAGCCAAGATTTCTGTCTCCGTCCTGTGTGCTGACCCATTGACCCTTTTTATACAGTGCACTGCTGTGGTATCATTTGCTAATAAGTGATTGGAAAATGTAATTTCTGAATCAGTCATAGGTGCAAAGAGAATAGAGCAGGAGATGGAATTGGCCACCCTGTGACTCTCCGCTCCTGATTGTGGAGGAGATGAGTTTACCAATCCGTACTCTTTGGGGTCTGAAGGGAAGGAAATCCAAGTGGTCAAGTCACCTTTATTTATCATTCAAACCATTGCCATTAATATCACAGGAAAGATGAGAGAGGGTTTCTCCAGGAACAAGGAGCATATTGACATAAATCGGAATGAACTATTAAGTCATAAGACATTTTTTTTAAAAACCCACAAAAACAAACCCATGATATACGAGTACACATATGTTCTCGGAATAGAGGAGCCTGATGGCTTGCGGATAAAAGCTGTTACACAATCTGGATGAGTGGGCCCAAACGCTCCTTCCAGATGGAAGAATGGAGACCATTTCCAAGAAGGGTGTGTGAAGTCTTTCACCATATTATTTGCCTTCCACGTGGATCTTGCCTTGTAGATGTCCATCATGGCAGGAAGAGAGACCTCAATGATATTCTCTGCTGATTCCACTATCCTCTGGAGGGTTTTAAGGTCTGAGGTGGTACAGTTTCCAAACCAGAGTGTGATGCAATGGCTCCGAATCCTCTCAATACATCCTCTGTAGGATGTCGTGTGGATGGAGGGTGGGAGATGAACTTTCCTCTGCCTTCAGAGGATGAAGAGATGCTACTGGGCTTTCTCGATAATGGAGCTGGTGTTGAGGACCAGGGGAGATTCTCCACCAAACGCACACCAAGAAACCTGGTCCTTTTCACAACCTCAACGGTGGAGCCGTCAGTGGTCAGTGAACAGTGATCCTTCGGGCCTCCCTGAAGTGGACAACCATCTCTTTGGTTTTATTAACATTCAGATATAGACTGTTGGCTCTGCACTAGTCTGTTAGCAACTGCACCTCAACACTGACTCATCATTCTTGCTGATAAGGCCCACCACGGTCGCATCATCAATGGACTTGAGGATATGGTTTGAGCTGAGTCTAGTTGCACAGCCATGGGTCAGCAGAGTCGACAGCAATGGACAAGCCCACAGCCCGGGGGAGGTGGGGAGGGGTGATGATCTGGGAAGTCCTGATTGTGACCCAGAATGCTTAAGGTCTCCCCCACAGGATGTCAAGAATCTAACTGCAGAGGGAAGTGTTTAGGCCCAGCAGGTTCAACGTCTCCATCAGGTACTGAGGTCTGATTGGGTTGAAGGCTGAAGTGAAGTCAATGAACAACATTCCAACAGACCTGTGTTTGCTTCCAGATGGGTGAGGCTAAATGGAGGGAGGTGGTGATGGCATAATCCATAGAGCAGTTTGATCAATATACGAATGGCAGGGGGTCCAGTGAGGGGAGCAACAGGAGGTTGATGTGCCCCATGATGAGACTCTCAAAGCACTTCATGATGGTAGATGTAAGTGGGGCAGGGCAGCCGTCACTGAGGAAAGAACTGATGACTTCTTCGGCCCAGGGACGATGGTGGCGGCTTTGAAGAAGTAGGAACTGTGCCCCTGTAGAAGCACAAGGTCGACTGGTGCTCCTCCGTCTTCTGTCTGGGCTGTGGTCATTCAGGCACAGGGCTTGTGACCTGGTTTATGGTGGCCTCGTTCTCTCATTGTCCGCCAAACACATCGGCATGGGCTGCGACTGTCCTGGGATTTGAGAAGTCCTCGTCTGCTTGCAGGAACGGGATGTCCTCTGGCATTTGTTCGAGGTAGGCTTGCTCAAGCATCAGGCAGGGTCTGTGACCTTCTATCAGTGCAAGCATCTCGTCCATCAAGGCCAATTTTATCAATACAGTCATCTGTTCTAGGAATAATATAACCATCTGTTTTAGTTACTGAATTAACCTTCCTGTAATCTGTACAGAATCTAATAATTCCATCTGGTTTCGGTACCAGAATACAAGAAAAAAAACCTTCTGAGTTTGAAGGTCTAATAATGTAATTTCTCAACATATATTCCACCTCCTGATCCATGATTTTACTCCTTAATGTATATACTATATAGGTCTGTCCCCCAGGCCATTGAGGTGCATCAGCCTGGCTGCGTGCTGCCGACAGGAGAGTCTTTCTTTTCTTTTTCAATCTTTTTATTATTATTATAATTTATAAACACATACAGTTCAAAGAGATATAAAAAAATACATAGTAAGTAATGAATTAATACAGAGATATTAAACAATAATATTACAGAATAAAAATATATCATAAAAAAAAATTTGATCAGTTTAGGGTGTGAACTATCTCTAAAAAAAAAGATATAATTAATAACAATATATGAAAAAAGAGAAAAAAAAACCCAAAAAAGAAGAAAAAACAAATCTGAATTTTAAAAAAACTTTAAAAAAAAACCTACAGATATAGCTAAACCATGCCGATCACTCCGATCTCATCTTACAGCCCAATTATCATACATAATCATAAAAAGAAAACAGAGCCAGATCAACTCACCACAAATGAAAATATTGAATAAATGGTCGCCAGGTTAACTCAAACTTAGAAGGGGATTCATAGACAGAGTTTCTAATTTTCTCTAAATTTAAACATAGTA
Organism: Narcine bancroftii; assembly: GCF_036971445.1. Classification (NCBI taxonomy): domain Eukaryota; kingdom Metazoa; phylum Chordata; class Chondrichthyes; order Torpediniformes; family Narcinidae; genus Narcine; species Narcine bancroftii. Next base: position 676,682 of record NW_027211849.1, read on the forward strand.
TGGTTTGGGTAAACCATTGGAAAACAGTGGGAGGATTTACCTCTTTCCAATTTAATAGTATAGATCTTCTAGCCATTAGTGTAAGAAAAGCAATCATACGATCCGCAGGAAGAGATAAATAAGTCAAATCTATCATAGGTAATCCAAAAATTGCAGTAATGGGATGTGGTTGTAAATCAATATTCAAAACAGTAGATATAATGGAAAAAATTTCCTTCCAATAATTCTGTAAAGAGGGACAGGACCAAAACATATGTGTAAGGGAAACTATTTCCAATTGACATTTATCACATATAGGATCGATATGAGAATAAAAGCGATGGAGTTTATCTTTAGACATATGAGCTCTATGAACAACTTTAAACTGTATTAGTGAATGTTTTGCACATAGAGAAGAAGAGTTTACCAGTCGCAGAATTTTATTCCAATTTTCATTGGAAATATGAAGATTGAGTTCTCTTTCCCAATCATTTTTAAACTTTTCAAAAGTCCCAGAATTTATTTTTGTAATTATAATTTAGATATCACACCTTTTGGAGGGAATTTTGAATATAGTATATCCTCTAAAACAGTCGTAGTCTCCCGATTGGGAAAAGAGGGTAAAGTCGAAACTAAGAAACTCCTAATCTGCAAATATCGAAAGAAATGAGATCGAGGTAAATCATATTTCATGGATAATTGTTCAAATGATATGAAAGAGTTATCCAAGAATAAATCCGAAAAGCATGTTATACCTTTAACTTTCCAGAGTAAATAAGCTTGATCAATTAGAGAGGGATGAAAAAGGAAATTTAGTACAATAGGAGTTTCCAAGATAAAATGACTTAGGCCAAAAAATCTCCGGAATTGAAACCATATACGTAGTGTATGTTTAGCCATTGGATTATCAATTTGTTTATATAATTTAGTAAGAGGAAAAGGGAGAGCAGCTCCCAAAATAGAGCTAATTGAGAAATTTTGCATCGGTTTAATTTCTAAATTTACCCAATGGGGATTTAGAGATAATTCTGAATAATTCAACCAATACCTTAAGTAACTAATATTAATTGCCCAGTAATAAATTCTAAAGTTGGGTAATGCCAACCCTCCCTCTAGTTTGGATTTCTGTAAATATTTTTTCCCCAATCTAGGATTCTTGTTTTGCCAGATATACGAGGACAATTTAGAATCGACCTTATCAAAAAAAGATTTAGGAACAAAAATAGGTATAGCTTGGAATATATATAAAAATTTAGGTAAGATCATCATCTTAATAGCATTAAATCGGCCTATCATGGATAGGGATAATGGTGACCAAGGAGAGTCTAAAGATGCTGAGGAGGAGGGTTTTGAGGGCGATGTACTTGTCCTCCTCAGAGGGATCATGGATCAGATCATCAACTCTGGCTGCTGTTTCCTTGTTGAGAACACTCACCATGTGGTAGAACACACATGGTGATCTGCCGGAGTTGAAGCTCCGCCTCCACCTGCCTGATCCATGTGCGGGGCCGGTGGGTCCAGAATGGGGGAGCTTCACAGAGACAGTGCTGATCGCCGAGGAATCCATGATTTGAGACCAGATGTCATCTGGGCTCTGCAGGGTCACCAATGTCATGGCCGCTACACACAGAAAACACCACAGGACTTGATGGAATTTCCAGGACAATTGTTTAATTGAATTTGGAGCGCCCCAATTTATGGCCAACGTTTGTTCTGCCCCACGCAGTGGTGACGTCATTAAGTGGCCCGGGACACAAACTGAGGCCACGAGGCAATAAGCAAGCCCTGACAGCGCCATCTTCTTCAGCTGCCCCGCCAGCGCAGCGGTACAAACAGGGCCGGTTCATTCGCAGAGATGTGCACCACCACCAAACCTTATGATGAGGATAAGGGGAGTGGAGAACCATCTGTTTCAGAGGTGTTTGCTGTTGAGAGGGTTGAAGAAGTTATCGATCATAAGATTATGGCAACAAAATCTTGTGAGGGTAACCTTAAAGAAACCATGGTTCCTGAGCGCCTGTCGAACTCAGCAATTTTGGAAAATTTGGAGGAAAAGTTAGGTCATCTTAAATCACAAGAAACAGATGCAATTGAAGGAAGTAATTTTGAAATTTACAGATTTGTTCCTGATGTGCCAAAATAAACATATCAGTGATTTATCATGATGTAGACGTGGGAGAAGCAAGTCCCATGAATAAACACCCATATAGTATATACATTAAGGAGTAAAATCATGGATCAGGAGATGGAATTTACGTTGAGAAATGACATTATTAGACCTTCAAACTCAGAAAGATTTTTTTTCTTGTATTCTGGTACCGAAACCAGATGGAATTATTAGGTTCAGTTCAGATTACAGGAAGGTTAATTCAGTAACTAAAACAGATGCTTATCCTATTCCGAGAACAGATGACTGTATTGATAAAATTGGCAAAGCTAAATTTCTTACTAAGTTGGATTTGTTGAAAGGTTACTGGTGTCTGTCTTTAACTGGGAGAGGAAAGAATATTTCGGCTTTTGTAACTCCATCCGGTTTATATGAGTATAACGTGTTACCTTTTGGCATGAAAAATGCCCCTGCTACATTCCAAAGGATGATTAATTTGGTAATCCAAGGGTTAACTCATACAGATGCTTATATTGACAAAGGGGGTGATGTGGCCATCTTGGGTCTGTCCTCAGGGTGCACCGGGATCTGGTGATATCCGCACACCAGGTCAACCTTGGAGAAAGCCCTCGCACCGTACAGGTTGGCCGTAAAGTTCTGGATGTGAGGGATGGGGTAACGGTCAGGAATGGTTGCCTCGTTGAGTCGTCGATAGTCTCCGCAGGGACGCCAGCCGCCGGAGACACACTAACCTGACAGATTGACACTGTGGAATCCTTGATGAAATTGAAACTTAAATGCAAATTTCCCTAACTACATTCTGGTTTCTGGTTGAAAAGTACATATTTCAACTTCTTTAACTGTTTTACAAGTGCTATTAATATTTAAACATGACAGTTCATAGATGTCAAAACAATGTTTAATCATTTCCCAAAAAAGCATTTATTTTAATGTTTGTAGTTTCATTTTAGCATTTATATTATGTTTTTTAAAATAGAAATGAGGATGTGAATTTCCTGATCTACATTTTGTTTCTTGTAGAAAAGTATTTTTTTCCAACCTCTGAGAACGTTTCACATATGAAATTAATTTATATACAACACAGTTCATAGTTTGTGAAAACAAAGATAAAACTTTTCCCAAAATAGCATTTATTTTTGTGTTTGTAGTTACATTTTAGCACATATTTAAAATTGAAATGTAGATGTGAATTTCCTGATGTACATTTTGTTTTCTTGAAGAAAAATTGTTTTACATTTGCTGTTAATTTATACACAACACAGTTCATAGCTTGTGAAAACAAAGATTAAACATTTCCCAAAATGCCATTTATTTTAGTGTTTGTAGTTCCTTTCCATTTTAACATCCCAATTTTATACTCTGAGACTCAAGAACTTTACAGGTTGATACTGTGAAGTTCACTTCCATAAAAATGTCACACTTTGAAACTCACTCACATCACCAGGTCACACTGTGAAAATTATTCACATACCAAGTTTACACTGTGGGACTCACTCACATAACATTTACAATGTGGGATTCACTAAGTAAACAAGATTATACTGTGCAAATCTCTCACATAACAAGTTTACACTGTGGGACTCACTCACATAACATTTACAATGTGGGATTCACAAAGTAAACAAGATTATACTGTGCAAATCTGCCACATACCAAGTTTACACTGTGGGACTCACTCACATAACATCTACAATGTGGGATTCACTAAGTAAACAAGATTATACTGTGCAAATCTGCCACATACCAAGTTTACACTGTGGGACTCACTCACATAACATCTACAATGTGGGATTCACTAAGTAAACAAGATTATACTGTGCAAATCTCCCACATACCAAGTTTACACTGTGGGACTCACTCACATAACATTTACAATGTGGGATTCACAAAGTAAACAAGATTATACTGTGCAAATCTCCCACATACCAAGTTTACACTGTGGAACTCACTAACATAACGTTTACAATATGGGATTCACAAAGAAAACATGATTATTCTTTGGAACTCACTCACATCACAAGGTTACACTGTGGAAATCACTAACAAAACATTTTCAATGTCGAACTCCAATGAGAAAAGAAGGTCAAAAAGTGGGACTCACTCACTTACAAGGTTAGACGGCGGGTAAAAATCACATCACATGTTCATTCTGATGAACTCATTCAAATAACAAAGTTACATTGTGGAATCCGCCTCAATAAGAAAGATAAACTGGAAGAGTCATGTAATGGAGTAGTGGCCGGTAGGAGAATACCAGCCCTCTCCAGAAAAAAAGGAAATAAGTGAAGAAAAAGCAAAGCCCCTGTCTTGGGTAAACTTATACCTCTCATTTTGTTCATTTTAGATTGGTTACAGTGTTTGAGCTACCGAAAGAAAATAGACACACACACACCGAGAGCAGTTCAGTTTATAAAATGTTTATTACAAATTCAAAAGCTGATTTCACACTACAATATGCTAGCCCTTCCCAACTATACTTATCAACACTTGGACTGGTCCCAACTGCCGAAGCGAGGGAACGACTGCACACTTGTAGTAGGTTGTCAGGGCGCCGGTAGCAGCTTCTCCACCTCCCCCGACCGGGACGTTGCTCGGACTCTGGCTGTTCTTCCTTCTTGACAAGGGGTGTTCCCACCCCTCGGAGAGTCTAAACTTAAGCAGCAGGACCACAGGCTTATATACCCCAAAAACAATTAATCATGCGCCTCCTCCTTCTAACATTTGTCAGTCAAAATCAAAACTGAACATTATATTCTACAATTTAGAAGATTAATTATTATGGAACCAGGATGTTATGATTTCCTGGTTTATCTCGTAGATACAAAGACTTATTAAAACTTCTCGAGCAAGACAGGTTGTGACCAATTCGTCAATTTCAGAGTGTTGCATTTGACAATTGCTTTCCCTGGGCCTCACAGTGGAATTCCATTTCAAAGTCTATCTTCAGATAAATCCCCATGGCTGAGTTTAATTACATCTGCTAGTTCTGAAAGTAAGGTGACCTGCGTGTGGACCCAGTGTCGTCAGTTCCTCATAAGCAAAAAGCATCTGGGCACATGGTTTTAATCCTCCATTACAGCCCCAGACACACAAATCATAACAAATAAAAAATAAAGGTGTGGAGGAAATGGCTCCTCAGAAAGAAAAGCCAAAACAACAGGAAGAAAAGAATAAAGACACCAGAAGAGAAAGTGAAGGCCTTACCTGCACGAAAAAGCAGGGACCCGCCGTGGAAAGAGGAGCCCGCTCCCCGAGGTGAGTGGAGACACCGCAGGGTCGCGACCCACCAACTGTGGGACTGCAAAAATGGCTCACGGAGTTAAACTCCACAGCACCAACAGCCCGACAGCAGGGCTCCCAGCTGGAAGATAAAGAAAGCAACTGGAAAGGGAGGGATGAGAAAGAAAAAAGGAAGCAAGAGACACAACAGATAAACAGCCCAGAAAAAGAGGACCAACATCAAGAAACCATGGAAAAAAAACCCAACAAACTGAGACAAGCAGCTCATCCAGAAAGTCCGAAGAGACACAGATACAAGGAAGAGAAATAGAAGACACAAACCCAAGAGCAGACACAGAAGAAGAAGAAGGAGACACCAAGCTCTGCACAGAGGAATAGGAGGTAAAATGAATGGAGAGTACATAAAGAAAAAATATTTTTCAAGAACAAATGAAAGCATTAAAAGAATGGCTGACACTAGAATTTAGTGAAATGAAAAGTACAGAAGAAAAAGTGAGTAGAATAGAGCTGGTCATAACAGATGTAGGGAAAGGATCAGATAATGTGGAAGAACGTGTAATGGCATTAAAAATGGAAGTGAACAACCTAAAAAGAAAATTGGAAGAAAGTGACAAAAAAGTTAAAGAAACACAGGAGTTGTTAGCCCAGAAGTTGGATATAATGGAAAACTATAGTAGGTGAAACAATATAAAGATAGTGGGCCTTAAGGAAGATGAAGAAGGCAAAGATATGAAAGAATTTATAAAAGAATGGATCCCAAAGGTCCTGGGAATGCCAGAAAAGCAGGAAAGAATGGAAATAGAAAGCACACACAGAACATTAGCCCCGAAACCACAGTCACAACAAAAAACAAGATCCGTTTTAGTAAAATTCCTGAGAGACATGACAAGAGAAAATATATTGGAGAAGGCAATGAATAAAATTAGAGAAGAGAAAAAACCACTGGAATACAATTTTTTTTCGACCCACACATAAGTTTGGAGCTCCAAAAGAAGAGGAAGGAGTTTAATGCAGCAAAATCGATCCTATGGTAGAAAGGCTTTAAATTTATGTTAAGATATCCAGCGGTGCTTAAAATAGTTACCCGGGGCAGCAAAATGGACTGTTCTCGGATCCGGAGAATGCACGAGAATTTGCAGAACACCTGCAAGACAGATAGAAAGATGAAGAGATGTAACAAGAACAAAGAATGACGATAAACTATATATGAAGATGTAAAAATAATGTATAAATAAGAACTAAAGGAGGGAAGAAAAGGGAAGTATGGGAGAAGGGGGAAAGAAAAGAGGAGGAGTTAACAAATAAATAAATAAAACATAAAAAGAAAAAGAGAAGAAACGAGTAGGAGCTTTGTTATAATGTGAAGATAAAAGTCTTTTCTGGAGGGGGTTGGGTGGGAGAGAATAACAGTTACTGCGAAATCAGTTGACACTTGCGAACAGGTTTGCAGTCTGAATGGAGAGGGAAGTTGTGGCTGCCCAGCAAGGGACAAGGGGTGACTCAGAGATGGGGGACAGTTGGGGTTAAGGGAATTATAGATGTGGGAATGGTGGAAATATTTTATGTTTTAGAAGTGTTGTCATACAGTGCGTTCAAAAAAAGAAAACTGAGAAATGGAAATGGGGAAAAGGGGAAAGGTGGTGGTGAGGAAGCAGAAATGAGATGTAAACAAAGTATTAGATGGCTATGTTGAACTATATGACTATAAATATTAATGGAATACATAACCAAATCAAAAGGAAGAGGATATTAAATTTACTGAAAAAATAGATATAGCATTCGTGCAGGAAACACATCTAACTGAAGTGGAACAGAAGAGATTAAGGAGAGAGTGGGTAGGACATGTAACGGCAGCATCATATTAATTCAAAAGCCAGAGGTGTAGCTATATTAATCAATAAAAATGTACCAATCAAAACAGAGGAGGAAATAATAGATCCAGCAGGGAGATGTGTAATGATAAAATGTCAGATATATTCAGAACTCTGGAATTTGGTCAATATATATGAACCTAATGAAGAGGATCAAAAGTTTATGCAAAATATTTTGTTGAAGATTGTAAAAACACAGGGGAATATATTGATAGGAGGATAATTTGGATTCAAAGATGGATAAAACTGGACAAAAGTCTAGCAGAAAGTACAAAATAGCCAAATTTATGGTTAAATCAATGCAGGAAATGCAACTTTTGGATCTAAGGAGGAAGCAACACCCAAAGGAGAAGGACTACTCACATTATTCGAGTAGACATAAAACATACTCAAGGATTGACCTGTTCCTGTTGTCAGCCCATATCCAAGGGAGATTTAGGATAATGGAATATAAAGCTAGATTGTTATCTGAACGCTCACCCCTGTTATTAGCAATAGAACTGGAGGACATCCCAACAACAACATATAGATGGAGATTAAACTCCATGCTACTTAAAAGACAGGGTTTTAGAGAATTTATTGAGCGCCAAATTAAAATGTACTTTGAAATAAATATGGAATCAGTGAAAGTCAAATTTATATTATGGGATGCAATGAAAGCCTTCATCAGAGGGCAGATAATAAGTTATGTAACTAAGATGAAAAAGGACTACAATTGGGAAATAGAACAGCTGGAAAGGGAAATAGTAAGTACAGAAAAAGATCTAGCATCAAGGGAAGATACAACAAAAAGAAGAGAATTGGCAGACAAAAAAAAAATGAAACACTACAAATGTATAAGGTGGAGAAGAACATAATGAAAATAAAGCAGAAGTATTACGAGTGAGGAGAAAAAAACGCACAAAATACTAGCTTGGCAGCTTAAAACAAAACAAGCTAAAAGAACGGTTTTGGCATCAAGGAAAAAAGACAAACAAATTACATAAAACCCAACAGAGATCAATGAAAACTTTAAGGAATTCTAGGACCAATTATACCGAACTGAAGGGAAAGAAGACAAAATAGATGAGTTTCTCGCTAAAATTGAATTACCAAAATTGCAATAAGAGGAGAAAACAATCATAGCTCAAAAAACAATTTGAAAAGATGAATTAACTATTTCCATACACCCTCCCCTTTTACGTCTATTTTTCTAAATCCACTCCATGATCGAAACATCTCCACTTGACCCAACCCACATTTCTTCTCCCATTCAAAGCACTCAGTAATACACCAAGGCAATAAAATAAAATCTCAATGCTGGAAATACTCAGCAGATCATCTACTGGAAAAATAATCGGCTTTAAAACCATCAGGTCGATAACCTTTCACTGGGATTCAGAAAGATGATCAAATAAACCTGATTCTATTTGCTGTGAAAAAGAAGAGGGGAAATAACAAACTGAATACATGGGATGAAAAGCCCGAGCAGCAGAAATGGCAGTGGTGCTGGATGAGTGGAGTCGACTCGTTGATCAGCACATCTGTCTGGATGGAGGGGTAAAGGATAAACAAGACAAACATGATGTCGTCACTGTGAGGTACAATACGACAGCTGCAGAGAATCTGAAATGAAGGAATGGTGAAAATACTTGTTTTTGGATCAATGTGACAAAATTTGAGCTGACAAAAGAAAACAAAATTGCTTTGCTCTGCCAGAACTCTCTAGATCAAGGGACACAATAAAATAGTCCAGAAGCCAACATTATGAAATTGAACAGCCAAGTTCTACAAATCGGCAGCAAGAGATAAAACACAATTACATCATTCCATGAAAGTGGTGTCACAGGACGACCGGGTTCTAAAGACAGCTTTTGACACCGTGGCCTTCATTAATTAACATATTGAAAATAGGTGTTGGGAAGTTATGGTGAGGTTGTTTAAGGTGTTGGTGAGGCCAAATTTGGAGTATTGTGTACAGTTCTGGTCACCTAGCTACAGGAATGGTATTAGTAAGATTGAAAGAGTGCAGAGAAGATTTACTAAGAAGCTGCCAAGTCTTCAGGAGTTGAGCTACAGGGAAAGGTTGAACAGGTTGGGACTTTATTCCTTGGAGTGTCGAAAAATGGGTAGGAGATTGCATAAAGTGGCATATGAATGGGAAGAAAGGCTGAGAAAGACTGCAGTGGACCCAATTGTGAGGGAAAATTTTGCTTGAGAAAAATTGTCATTGGCCCATTTCCTCGGGAGTTATGAAATCACGCACAGAACAAGTCAATGAGGTACGATTAAAAAAAGTGGTTTTTGAAATTTTTCTTTTCAATTACATTCCTCCTTAAGTAATCCCTTATTAACAGAGCACTTCTGGCAAAGGGATTAAGTGGAATATGATCCAGGGGGTGGGGGTGTGGAGGAGGAGTTTGAAAATCACTGTTCTTGATGAAAAGTTTTCTCCGTCTCCGTGTTAAGCAGACATCCTTTTATTCTGAGGTTGTTCCCACTGGTCCTAAACTCTCCCAGTACTGGCAAAATCCTCTCTATCCAGCCCTTTCACTATTCATCAGATTTCAATGAGGTCCTGCCTCATCCTTCTAAGCTCGGGCGAGTACAGACCCAGAACCATCAAATGTTCCTCAAGCATTATTCCACTCATCCCCAGGATCATTCTTGTAAACCACCTCTGGTCCATCACATCCTCTCTTAGAAATGGGGCCTAAAATTGCTCACAACACTTATGAGATCAGGACAACCAGAAGGTGGTCACAGGAGGGAAGACAGCTGCAGGGCTGCCTAGAGTCCATGGATTGGATGGTGTTCAAGGAGTCAACTGAGGGGAGGTGGGGGGGGGGTGTCGTGGAAAGATGGCATCAATAAAAAACGTGAGAAGACACCTCACCCTGACTGAACTGTTCAATACTCGAACTGTAGTGACTTTTTTGACTTTATCAATGTTTTGAACAATAATTTTCTACTGTAGGATTCTGGAAATGAAGAAGGGAAAAAAATAGTGTTGGGCACGACCAGTTGCCCCAATAATCACAGAGACAAAGACTGAGGGGAACGATAGGCTTTATTACACAAAAGACTGCAGGCCCGCCTCCAAGTGAGGGAAGTGAAGGGAAGGAAGAGGTGGCTCGACCTTTATGCCCTGGGTCACAGGGGAGGATTCCAGGAGAGGATGCCATCAGGTGCGGCGGGGTGGGGTGGGGGGAGCAGCCCGTGCCTGTACTGGTCAGTACATACAACATTTCATTACAAGCAACTTAGAAAAAACCTAGGTTTTCAACCTGTGAAAAGTGCAGAAGAAGCAAGGCTGACCTTCCAGAAGGAACCTCAGCAACAGTTATATATAGATCCGAAACCTCAACTTAGAACTCGGGAGAAGCTGGAAGAAACGTCCGCATCCTCTGCGCCTCCAGAGACGCAAGATGTCGCCAAGATCTTTGGCCTGGCGGCAGGTCAGGAGGAGTGCGAGCGTGGTATCTGACCCGAGTCTGGCTTGACTAAGGAGAGTGGGGGGTGGGTGCCCAAATGCGAGCACAAGTTAGCAGGAAGGTGACTGACAGTATGCAGCGGCCCATCTGGAGATACTCCCCTGCGTGCTACTGAGCTTCTCAGTATGGATGGATGTTCTCACATGCAGGAAATTCTGGATCAGATCTGCAGTAGGGCTGCCAGGTATGAGTTGGAGGAGGACAAATCAAAAGTTCGAGATGAAGAAGAACAAGAATGACTACTTTCTGCAGTTGGACTCATTGAAGGGTGGCCTAAGACTTTAAGAACATCTCCTTCTCCAATGAAAGCTGTTGGTTCACCACAGACACCTTCCCCAGTCTTCAAAGCCCCTGTAACAGGGATGGAAGTCAACCTCATGTCTACAGAACTGATCCAACCAAATGAAAAGATTATGTCTTTTATGACCTAAAATTTTGAAACTTTAAATGATCAATTTGCTGGTATAAAGGAAATAATGGCTGGTATGTGTGAAGAAATTACATTTATTCAAGTTGATATTAATAAGAGTTTAACTGCAATGGATACTGGACAAGATCAATTGCAGAAGATAGAAGACATTTTTATTGACTGGAAGGACCATGTGGAACATTATGCAGAGAGAATGGATTACATTGAGGATTTGTTTACAGAAGAGAGATTTGTTAAAAAACATTGATTCGTTAGAAAATCAAAGTTGTCTAACAATATTAAGATAGTTGTTCTGCCGGAAGATATTGATGGTTCAGATCCTGTAAAATTATTTTTGTAATTGGATTCCAGAGTTGTTGGGAGTCGAGTCTTTTTAGATAGGGCTCATAGGGCGTGAAGAAGAAAACCTTTTCTGGGTCAAATGTCAAGAGCGGTTCTTTTAAGATGTTTGTGATATCAGGATAGAGAAATTATATTGCGGCTTGCGGATCAGAAAGCTCGCCTTGATCAAAGCCCTACGATGTATCAAGGCAATAGGGTTTTATTTCATGATAATTTAAGTCAGGAGATTATTAAGTGATGGAAAGAGTTTAATCTGGTCAAAGCAGTTCTGTGGAAGAAAGGGTATAAGTTTACTTTTCGGTATCCGACGATATTTAAGGTGATTTATGGGCGAGATCAGTCTCAATGTTTTGAGAGTCCTTATGGTGCATTATCTTTTGCAAATTCCTTCCCAGATTTGAAGGAATCGATGGGGAAAATGTCCGAGGATGAGATTGGGAAGGGAACGGGAAAAAGAAGTTGGAATCAGAATTGGTGAGTGATATTGAAGATGAAGCTCAAGCTCAATGTGGGTGTTACCATTGGGATGTTTTAATGTTCGGTTGGGGGGTGGTGATTGACTCTGCTACTTCTAAAGTCATCTGCCACTTGCGGTATTGACTGCACCTGGTCCACAGAGGGGGGTCCGACTCTTGGGCTCTTAGGTTTTTACATTTTTTACAGAGGTTTCTTATTGTTTGAAAGGGGTGTATGGGTTTTTAAAAAAACATATCTAATTGTAATTGCTGTGTGAAGTGTCAATCTGAGGAGGAAATTAAGTTATGGCTCATTTAAATTTTGTGACCTTTAATGTTAAATGACTTAATAATTCAATGAAAAGGAAGGGAATATTGGCATATATAAAGAAAATGAAGGTTGATGTTGCCTTTTTGCAAGAAACTCATTTGTCTGAGAAAGAACATACGAAATTGAAAAGAGATTGGGTCGGACATGTTTTTGCATCTTCATTTAATTCGAAAGCTCGAGGTGTTTTGCTACTTTGGTTCATAAGAAGATACCGTTTCAGTTGGAATCATTCTCTGCCACATTGGGTCGAGAGCTGTTGGTGAATTGTAAAATTTTTGCTGAAGCATGGACTTTGATGAATGTTTATCTACCCAATGAAAATAATGAAGACGCGATTTCTGAAACTTTTTGGAATCTGGGTCAAGCTAATGAAAATATTTTGGTTGGTGGGGATTTTAATTGTGTGTTGGATAAATTTCCAAAAACTTTACAAAGAACAAAAATAGCTAAATGGATGTTAGACTCAATGAAAGATTTGAATTTGTTGGAAATCTGGAGGAAGTTAATACTGACAGAAAAAGACTTTTCTTTTTATTCACCCAGACATGATTCTTTTTCGAGAATTGACTTTTGCTTAATGTCAGTACAATTACAGGGTGGATTTATACATGCAGAGTATAAGAGTAGGATTTGTCTGATCATTCCTCATTGTTAAGTAGAAGTACACAATCCTTTATCCAGACATCTAAAATCCAGAAAGCTCCAAACACCAGCAAGTGGGGAGAGAGACGGCAGCACAAGTCAGGTGGGGGAAGGCTGGGGGAAAAATGGCAGCGTGACTGGAAGGGAGTGAGCGTGGATACAGCAGCATGATTCGGGTGGGCTTAAATCTGGCTTTCCGAAATCCAGAAAAATCTGAAATTAAGAACACAATGACTCCCCCAAGGGTTCTGGATAAAGGATTATGCACCAGCACATGTTCTGGTTTGCATAATGTAGACACCCCATATCGCTGAAGATTTAATGGGATGTTATTGAAGCAACCAAAATTTCTAAGTTATATCAAAGACCATATTCAGTCTTATTTGCCAATTAATACATATTCAGTAGAAAGTAAATTTGTTTCGTGGGATGCTTTAAAAGCTTATTTAAGAGGTCTGATAATCAATTATTCTGCAAGAATTAAGATACAGCATTTGGCAGAGAGCCAAAGTTTAGAGAAGGAAATAACAATGTTAGAAAAGGAATTCCAACTAAATTCGACTGTGGATAAAAAGACTTTTTTGATTCAGTTGAAACTGTTATAATATAATGCAAACATATAAATATGAAAAATTAATACAATGATCCAAATAGCGTTACTATGAGTTAGGAGAAAGAGCGCATAAGGTTTTCGCTCGGCAATTAAAGACTGAACAGGCATCAAGGACAATAAATGCGATAAGAAATAATACAGGAGTCACTTTTAAACCTCAGGAAATGAATGATGAATTTCACTCATTTTACCAGAATTTATATTCTTTTGAAGTAAATCAGGATGAGGAACGTGTTGAGTTTTTTTTAGGTAGTTTGGAGTTATCGGTTTTGGATGATAAAGATAGGACAGAATTGTAAGTTCCTTTCAGTGATTTAGAAATTGAAGAAGCGATATTGAATATCACCTGGAGAAGATGGGTTTACAGGAGGGTTTTATAAAGAATTTTATGAAGTCTTGTCTCCTGTTTTGATGGATGTTCTTAAACAAGCTACAGAAGAGCAAAATCATTTCCAGAAACCTTTTCTAGAGCTAGACTTAGTTATTGCAAAAAAGGAAGACCCCATTGAAAGTTGCCTCATATCGACCAATATCTTTATAAAATGTAGTTTATAAGATAGTAGCTAAGGTATTGGCCAATAGAGTTGCAAAATATTTACCACGTTTAATACATGTTGATCAAGCAGGTTTTATTAAGAACAGATTTTCTTCTGAAAATATTGTTAGACTGTTGACGTTGATTCATGTGTCAAGACATTGTTTGAATCAATCAATGATCGTGGCATTAGATGCAGAAAAAGCCTTTGATCGAGTTGAAAGGTACTTTTTATTTAAAGTACTTGAAGATTTAAGTTTGGACCTTTTTTAACTGGTTGAGTTAAAGCCTTGTATAAAAATCCTTTCGCGAGGATGGTGACAAATGGACAAATTTCAGATACCTTTAATTTAACACGCTCCACAAGGGAAGTTTGTCCTTTGTCACCCTTGGTGATAGAACTGCTAGCCCAAGCTATAAGACAAAATGATAAAATTAGTGGGATTAAAATAAATGAAGAGAATATAAGGTTCCTTTGTACCAATATATTTAACAAATCCTCAGTAATCGTTATGACATCTGCAAACCTGTTTGGTACAATATGGAGAAATGTCTGGTTATAAGGTTAATCGGGATAAGAGGAAGATATTACCAATTACAGAGGAAGATTATCCTGCTTGTAAACAGATTACACAGCTTAGATGGACGAAGAAAATTAAATATTTAGGGGTAATGTTTGATGCAGATTATCAACATTTGTGTAAGTTTAACTATGTTTCTCTATTGATAAAATTAAAGCTGATTGAATTAAATGGAAAGATCTTCCTTTGACATGAATGGCACATGTGAATTGTATTAAAAATGAATATTTTTCCTTGAATTCAATATCTTTTTCAATCAATTCCATGTTCGTGTCCAAACATATTTTTTAAAGAGTAATGCAGCAATCAGAATATTTTTATAGAAAGGTTCATTGGCTCGAGTATTGTTGCAAAACTTAACATGGCAATATGCATTAGGGACGACAATGGCTTCATTTTCAGAATTATTCATTAAATTAATAGTTAATTATCAGTTAAAATTTATTAATAGGATGTTCAATGTTAATCAACCTCCACACTGGGCTAAAATGTTATTATCACAGATTTCTCATTCTATTATACATCAGTGTATATTTAGATGGACTCCTCGTCTTTTGCATTATTATAATGTGCCAGTATTATGACATGTATGTGATACTTGGTATAAAAGAAATCTGTCAATAGGAACTGGAGATAAGGTTTTATTACAAATTCCATTATATCAGGGTAAATACATCTCCTTCTCGATGAATAATCTCAGTATTTAAAGATTTGCAACATGAAAGGTGTTCAAGTGTTAGCAGATTGTTTTGAAGATGGGATATTGTTTTCTTATGTTAGGCTTCAGGAAAAAATTGAGGTACTGTTAAATTCTTTGCTTGCATATTTTCAAGTACATGCTCCAGTAGTGAAGAGTTTTGGGCGGGAATCGAACATGCCTAAGTTAACTAAATTTAAAAATTTAATTGTAAATGGGGCAGAAAGGGATTTATTTCAGAAATGTATTCTTTGTTGCAAGAGAAAATGGCTAAACTGGATTGAGATAAATCAAAGCTTAAAGGGGAGAAAGATTTATCCTTAGAATTATCCCAAGAAGGATGGACTACTCTGTGTGAAGATATTGTGACTAAATTTGGTGAACTACAATTTTCTACATCAGTTGAATTAAACACCAGAAAAGTTAAAAAGATATGGATTTAGTCATTCAGATTTATGTATTCATTGTGGGACTCAAATTGGTACTTTTTTTTTCAATTCTGTCTGGTTGTGTGATAATGTAAATCTTTTTGGATAACAATTAAACAGTTTAAGGCAGATTTATTAGAGACTACTTTAATGGTAGATCCACTGCTTTTTTTAAATGGGGTATATTACAACTTTAACAATGGGTTTAAGAATGGATAAATCTCTAATTGAGTTTATTCGGTTCGCATTAGCATTGGTTGGGGAATGTATTGTTATTACGTGGAAAAATTATGTGGATTTAAATATGAATTGTTGGCAAAATGAAGGCTTGTATTTGTTTGGAAAAGATAACATAATTTACGTGATAATTATTTTTTTTAATGTGAAGATGTGGTCTCAAATTGACAGTCTTTTGCCTCTCTTCCTTCTTAAAGAGTGGAGTAACATTTGCAATTTTCCAGTGCAGACTTGGCAGACAAGGATAGATAGACTTTAAACATGAACATGGTGAATAATTAGCGAAGCTATTCATTCAGATATACTGCTCACAACTAGGTAATTCCAAAACACCCAAGTTATAGGGTTCCACATGAGAGACGAGGCCAATAGCCACAGAGATCAAGACAAAGCAGAATCATACACACCATTACTACCAAGATTTACATTAGTGACATATCAGAGTCAATGCGATACTTTAAGATTAGTTACAGCTCAGTAACAGACCCTTTAGGCCCACAAACCTGTGCCTCCCAATTCACCTTCAACACCCCCACACTTTTTGAACAGTGGGAAAAATCTGGAGCCCCCTCCCCCACCCCGGGGAAAACCTAAGCACACACAGGGAGAACATAGAAACTCCTCACAGAGAGAGCAAGATTTGAACCCCATCCCTATCAATGGCAGCGCACAGAGTTGCGATTGTGCCATCCACTGTCAAACCACGTTGGATGGGAAGAAACTCAAATCAAGAAAGTCAATAAATGGAGAGCATCAATATTTCGTGAATTGGTACGGATTAGTCCAGATTTTGAGAAAAGATGGATGGACAGTACTTTGCAACAACATAATGACAGTCAGTACAAAAGAAGCCACAGCGAGCTTGCATGGGAGCCAGGAAGGGAAAGTAGCCACTTTATTGAAATGGAGGCAAGAGAATGGTCTCAGGAGCAAGAACCCATGTGAGAGAAATTCTGGTTCATGAGAAAGTCACTAAAACCCAATGATGCCTTCCAAATTGCATTCCGATTTGGGAATACGAGGCATTCATCTCGACTTATTTCTCCAGTTTGGGCATTTTAGATCATTAATATTCCCCGGTATTCTTAAAAATCTGATGATGAGGTGATACATGTGTTGTTTTGAGGTGTAACAATGCAGCTCGCAGTATTTGCACAGCAGATATAATAAGGGATCCACCCTTCCCCCTCTCCTTCATAGTGTTTATTTAAGACAAACATTTTTCTCTAAATTTGCCCATAATCTGCAAAGAAATGATGATGAGATCACAAGATGTAGCAGTAGAACTCCATTCATCTTTTGATTTGATCGTCTAAACAAGCTTAAAAAAAATTACAGAGCAGTGAGGGTCTGGGATGCATTGCTGGGGTGGAGATCGGGGCTGGTACAATAAGGACATTCAAAACACTCTAAGATACATGGATGGAAAAATAATAGAGGGTAATGAGTGTGAGGTAGGGAAGGGTTAGATTTGTAACGGCACTGATACACCACCATTTACAAACAATTAAAGAATACCCTCACTCGTTTCTTCCAGAAGGCAATCCTCCTCAGACACAACATTGCATTCTTCAACTCCCCAAACACCACCCAGCCAAACCTCTCATTGGATCAGTGCCACATGGTGATCCTGACACTCTCTCTCTACTCCTCCTGCATCCGAGATCAATCACCCATATACTGATGTTTAACACACCTGCGCACATGGGCTAATCCTCCAGCGTGATGCTTCAATTACATCATCAGCGGCAACTGGCACCGTTCCCAAAGCAGGCAGATGCATCACCGTGACAGCCCCCTCCCCCCACCCCCACCTCCAGCCTCCGAGCCATGCAAGGAGGCGACTGAATGGAACTGTCCCCAGTGTAGCGGTCTGGAAGATTGACAGTTCAGCCTGATCTTGTATGATACTGCAAGACAGGCGATGCAGGGGTATGACTGGTCCTTTCGCTCTGGACCTGATGAAGAATGTGGACATTCGAAATACACTGGCTTCAACCTGTTGATGGAAACAGTGTTACCTTTTCCATTCCTGTCAACAACAAAACACTATGGATGGTGCCATAAGACCTGGAAAGAACCATTGTTAATGGGCTAAAGTGGTTGTGTATCATTTGGCACATCCACTGGAGATGATGCTGCCACATAGGAGAACATCAGAGTTTTCTCATTTTCTCGAAGACAGTCAAGATAACTGACCTGTTCATGGAGCACTGTGTCTGGACTCAGATTCACAAACTCACCTGGCAAGGTCAGCATAGAGCCATAGAATAGCTCTGCCGCTAAACATCCATGATCTGCCCTAAGAGCTGTAGTCACGCAAAGGAGAACCATGGGCAAACGTTCGCTCCATGTCGATGATTTGCCACCTGCTGTCAATGGTGCTTTCGATTGTCAATGAAAATGCTCAAAGACGCTGTTGGCCCTAAAATGCTTAGCTATAATTCAGGTAGTGCCCAGAGGATCAATGAGAGCTCGGAACAATGCTGACTCGAACTGAGACCCTCGATCTGTTGTAATAGTGCCCAGAACACCAAAAGGTGGAATCCAATGATCCAAAAAGCCCTAGCAATTGTCTCTGCAGAGATGCCGATGATAGGAATTTCATCCTTCCACCTGGTAGTCCTGTCCTCACCCGTGAGCAGAGACGTACATTGCCGAGATGGCGGAAGTGGACCTTCCAAGCCACAAGGTGCACGTGCTGGAAATAGGAATCCAAAACAACAAAATCCCCAAGCTTGAATTTCATGTGCCTGGAGACTTTAGGGCGTTGACCCAGCAAGCAAGGTCTTGCCCATAATCCAACATTCTGTTTAACACGAAGCCAGGTAAGATGTTCCTTCACCAGTTTGATTGATGCTCTTCTACCATGAAGAGATAGATTGTGAAGAGAAAATCTCCTGCCTCATAGCCGCCCACACAAACAGCCTAGTCCTTCCTGTTGGGGATAAAAAAATCAGACCTACTTTTCACCCGATTCATCCAGGGTCACATCTTGAAGATGGAGACCAGATTTGGTTACACCGGATGAAATCGGGATCAGTGCACCGTGCATGAGCCATGGCATTGAAATTGATGTCAATAGTTGTATGTAATGTCGCACCTGGATTGGGCACCAATTACAGCATTCGCTTTCTCTCAGATGTCATGTGTGTCCGATGAAAATTGAAGGATGAAGTGCAAGTGCCGAATCTCCCTTGGCAAGTAGAGATACAGTATGCATAAGAGACTGGTGGTCTGTACAAATGGTCAAAGGATGACCTTCAGTAAAAAAGCTGAAATATTGGATTGGAAATTGGGATTCATGAGGGAATTACAAAGAAACATTTCCAAATTATATCTTATTATTACTTCAACAGTTATCCCCAAACCCAGACTTGAATAAATTAAAAGAAAGATGGAAATTGGATTTAGGAACTGAAATTGACCCTTTTTGCTGGTCTGACATTTGTTGGCACAGTAATTATTGTTTTTGATAGATGAGTTAATTATAACTTATTCATCAATTATATTTAATGCCACATCAATTAATTTATTCCTAATTTTTCAAATTCATGTTTTAGATCTGAATCCCAGCTTAAATTTGATTGTGTGGAAATGCAAAATTGTATTCCCTTTGCAAATGTGAATTATATTAGAACTGGGTATGATACATACATCAAAATATGGAAACCATATTTAGATATGGGTTTGGATATCTAATGTATTCACTTCTCCACCCCACAACCACTTTTCTTTAATCTTAATGGTTGAACCTTAGCATGTTGGTTTAATTCTACTATTTTATTAATATCCTGCCTTTCCTTTTGGGAGGGAATAGTTATCACAGGAGCTTTGCACCTAGATCTGCATTTTTTATCTTTTATACTTTTTTCTCTTCTCACTTTTATGAACAGTACAACATTTATTTTTTTATTCTATTTTGATCATTGTAAGTATCATTTGGATATGATTCTATTATTATATTGAACTGTATATAAAACTATAAATACATTTTTTTAAACTGAAATGTTTCACTGCGAGATAGATAGATAAGAGTTATTGCCAAATGTCCTGAGCTGGTGACCACTTGGCTGGAACAAAAAATGCCAAAGTTTCCAATTGCCCACAGACTCGTTGTTCGAACACTGGTCCCACAGCACTGACCGAAGCATCTGTGGTAAGAGAGCAAGGCCTTGGGCATTTGATGTACAACTTTAGTGGAATTTGTAAGAACAGTGTTCACATCATGGAAAGCACACACGGCATCGTCTTTCAAAGTTAGGGTCTTTTTGAAACAGACATCAGATCCTTTGAGTCATTCAGTAAGAGGTAATAGAGATGCTGTGGCATTCACCAGGGAACAGCAATAAAAATTCCTCACACCTAAAACCCATCACAACTGGCCAACCTTAAAGGGGGGGAGGAAATTCTCAAAATTCACGCACTTCCCATTCATCAGGCAAAATACCATGTTGCATAACTCTAGGTCTCAAACATACAAGATCAGAAGCACCAGAAACACTTGTTTGGGATTGATCACGATGCCACATTCCTCAAGCCTTGGAAACAATGAGATAAGGTGGCTCTTGTGCTCCTCTTCATCCACACTTACAACCAGAATCTCATAACATAACATAACAATTACAGCACGGAAACAGGCCATTAGGCCCTTCTAGTCCGCACCGAACCAAACACCCCTTTCTAGTCCCACCTCCCTGCACAATGCCCATAACCCTCCATCTTCTTCTCATCCATATACCTGTCCAACCTTTTCTTAAATAATACAATTGACTCCGCCGCCAGTATTTCACCCGGAAGATCATTCCACATGGCTACCACTCTCTGAGTAAAGAAGTTCCCCCTCATGTTACCTCTAAACCTCTGCCCCTTAATTCTTAACTCATGTCCTCTTGTTTTAATCTTTCCTCCTCTTAATGGAAATAGTCTATTCACATCCATTCTGTCTATCCCTTTCATAATCTTAAATACTTCTATCAAATCCCCTCTCAACCTTCTACGCTCCAAAGAATAAAGACCTAATCTGTCCAATCTCTCCCTATACTCGAGATGCTTAAACCCAGGTAACATTCTGGTAAACCTTCTCTGCACTCTCTCCACTCTGTTTATATCCTTCCTATAATTAGGCGACCAGAACTGCACACAGAACTCCAAATTAGGCCGCACCAACGTCTTATACAATCTCAACATCACCTCCCAACTCCTATATTCCATGCAATGATTGATAAAGGCCAGCATACTAAAAGCCTTCTTCACCACCCTATTCACGTGAGTTTCTACCTTCAGGGAACGATGTACCATCACTCCTAAATCTTTCTGCTCTTCTGTATTCCTCAATGCTCTCCCATTTACCACGTATGTCCTATTCTGATTCTTCTTACCAAAATGAAGCACCTCACACTTATCAGCATTAAATTCCATCTGCCATTTTTCAGCCCACTTTTCTAAGCAGCCCAAATCCCTCTGCAATCCTTGAAAACCTTCTTCATTATCCACTATTCCACCTATCTTAGTATCGTCTGCATATTTACTAATCCAATTCACCACCCCATCATCTAGATCATTAATGTATATAACGAACAACAATGGGCCCAATACAGATCCTTGAGGCACACCACTGGTCACCGGCCTCCAACCTGACAGACAATTATCCACTACCACTCTCTGGCCTCTCCCTTTCAGCCAATGTTCAATCCATTTGACTATCTTAAAATTTATACCTAAAGACTGCACCTTCCTAACTAACCTTCCATGTGGTACCTTATCGAAGGCCTTACTGAAGTCCATATAAACAACATCCACTGTGCTACCCTCATCCACATTCCTAGTCACCTCTTCAAAAAATTCAATCAGATTGGTCAAACATGACCTTCCTCCCACAAATCCATGTTGAGTGCTCCTGATCAGACCCTGTCTATCCAGATGTTTATAAGTACTATCTCTAAGAATTTTCTCCATTAATTTACCTACCACAGATGTCAAACTTACAGGCCGATAGTTGCCAGGCTTCCTCCTTGAACCCTTTTTAAATAACGGAACCACATGCGCAATGCGCCAATCCTCTGGCACTATCCCCATATCTAATGACATTTGGAAAATTACCGCCAGAGCCTCTGCTATTTCCTCCTTCACTTCTGTCAATGTCCTGGGGAAGATCCCGTCTGGTCCCGGAGACTTATCCACCTTAATATTCTTCAAAAGCCTTAAAACTACACCTTTTGTAATCTCTATATTCCCCATATTTACCCAATTTGCTTTTTTTTATCTCACATCTCCCAATATCCTTCTCCTTAGTGAATACCGAAGAAAAGAAACTGTTCAATATCTCCCCCATTTCTCTAGGCTCCACACAAAGTTTTCCGCTCTGATTTTCTAAGGGACCAATTTTGTCTCTAGCTTTCCTCTTACCATTAACATATTTGTTGAACTCTTTTGGATTAGTTTTCACCCTGCTTGCCATAGTTTTCTCATACCTTCTTTTAGCTTTCCTAATTCCTCTCTTAAGATTCCTCTTACATTCAATGTAACACAAGCACCAAACAAACCCAAGGCCAGAGAATTTGTGGTCGATGAACCGCTGGAATGTCTGAGCTTCATTCCATAGACCTAATGGTATTCTCAGAAACTCAAACATGCCGAACGGGTGCATCACTGCTGTCTTCGTGACATCCAGAGACTCAAATGGAATCTAATAGTAAGCACGTTCTAGATCTATTTTAGCAAATGCATATTTGCCGTGTAGGTTTGCTGAGAAGGTTTGTAAATTTGGAATATTGTATCAGTCAGGCACGGTGGAATTGTTCAGGGGACGATCATCTCTGCAAGGCCGCCAATCCCTAGTTTTTTTTCAGAACCATATGCAACCGTGAAGCCCACCAGCTGTCAGATCTGTGGACTACGCCCAACTCTTGCCAATCCAATCTTGCGATTTTAAGATAATCTGGGGGTATTACGAGTCTGCGTCTCAGACCCTGCCTTTATATGGTGGCTTATTGCATGTCTGTACACCGTTACGATGGGGTCATGAGGCGAGGAAAACACGAGCAAGGCTTGGAAAGGGCAGGAATCAGGTTGAAGGCTTGTCAGGCAGCAGATGGCATTGGAAGGACAACAAATGCAGCTCAGTTGCATTCAAGAGCTGCAGTCCACACAACAACGTTTTTTCAAATACATCACGGAAAAATGTGACAAGAAATCCACTTCCAAAATGGAATTTGCCACATTTACAACTGAAAAACCACCCAAAAAGATTGCAAGACAGAAATGAAGCACAAGTAACCTGTGGCCATGTTTGAAAAAGAGAATCATTTGTAGCTGAAGGAACACATGACATATTAGAAAGACAATGTTCCTCAGGGATTGGAGGGACCAGCACCGATCCAAAGTGACAGATAATTTTGGAGTTTTACATAGAGATGGAAAACAAATAACCTACTCCAACAATTGCCTCGAATTGTTTCCATTTTTCTCAGTTGCCTTCGATAATCTCTCTCAAATGAGAACAAGATCCCAAGACAAAAGAACAGAACCAGGCCACCAGGCCCATTGAATCTGCTCCGTAAATACACACTGAGCTACTCTACACTCCTTCCATTTTCCAGCCTTTTCCCCATATCCCTTCATGCCCTCACTAACGAGATACTTGTCTATTTCTGTTTTAAATACTCCCAGTGATCTGCCTTCCACTGCTGTATGAGGCAGTAAGTTCCACAGCTCCATGACACTCTGGTACAAGAAGTTCTTCCCAATCTCTGTTTTGGATGGATAACTTCTAATTTTTTTGTCCTCGATTCACCTACCAAGGGAAACATCTTACCCGCATCCACCCTATCTAAACCTTTCAAAATACAAAATGTCTCCATAAGCTTTCTTCTTTAATTTCCAATACCCCAATGAATACAACCCAAGAGCTGTCAAACACTCCTCGTACATTATATTTTGCATTCTGGCAATCATCCTCGTCATTCTCCTCTGCAACCTCTCCAACAACATCACATCCTTTCTCAGATAGGGGGCCCAAAATTGCACCCAGTGCTCGAAATGAGGTCTCACCATTGCCCCATAGAGCTTCATCAACACTTCTTTACTCTTGTACACCATTCCTCTTGAAATGAATGCCAACATAGCATTCGCTTTCTTCATTACCAATTTCACCTGGTCATTAACTTTTAGTTTTCCTTGCACAAGGACACCCAGGTCCCTTTGCACATCCAAGGTCTGAATTTTCTTCCCATCCAAATCGTATGCTTCCTGTTTATTTCCACTGCCAAAATGTACAACTGAACATTTCTCGGTGTTAAATCTCATCTGCCATCATTTTGCCCAGTTTCCTAATCTGTTTATATCCTTCTGCAACTTTACGGTTTCTACACTTCCTACTCTGACCCCTATCTTGGTGACCTCCGCAAATTTGGCCACAACACCACTCCAGCGACCCCAATCCCGGCACCACGGCGGTCACGCCGGATGGTCAGACCCCCTGACCGCTACAGTCCTTGACCTACCCCTTCCTTTTCATTCTCTCCCTCGTTTTTGTTTTTTTTTTTCCCGGGTCAATTCTCCAAGAAGGGGTGAATGTGATAGTACAGATCTATCACCAATGTACATAGTGTATATAGTTACTGTATCTAGACTGTGCTTACAGCGATTGGCTGAGAGCTAAGCCACACCTATTGTTTGGGCCTTAAAGGGTTGTGTCCCTAGCCAGGTCAGATCATTCCGGACTGGTCGGCCACCTGTGAAGAGCTCCGGTCTTTTGCTAATAAAAGCCTTGGTTTGGATCAACAAGTCTTTGGTTCTTTCGACGAGCTCTACAACCACAATCCAAATCATTAATTCCTTTTTCCTTGGAATATATCTATCCTGCATTCTTTTTATTACTGCCACATGCCATTCCAGAATCGATCATAACTGAACCTGAACATGTTTATTGTGATGAACGGCTTCTAATAAATGTTCTGGGTTTAATTTTTTAAAATCTCGTTGTGGCTCCTCTTCATCACCTCTTTGGAAGCTGAATTCACAAAATTTTCCATATATTTTTTCAGCAATAATTCTGTGGTACAGAGGGTAACTAATCTTTCCTAGAGGTTAAAATTTGCATTTTGATTTTGTTGTCTCAACTGAACATTGTACAAGGTGAAGGCTGATTAAAATGGATTCAGTAATGATGGCCTTCAAACTTTGCATTATTGCTGTGGCCACACAACTTGAATGATAAACTGCTGTTTCTACAGGGAATTAACTCATGGAAATGTTCTAAATACATTCATTGGAGATAGACCTCTGTGAAAATTTTACTGCCCATCGGCAACAATCCTTGAAAAGAGATGAATCATCACCCAGCAG
Source organism: Narcine bancroftii (assembly GCF_036971445.1). NCBI lineage: Eukaryota > Metazoa > Chordata > Chondrichthyes > Torpediniformes > Narcinidae > Narcine > Narcine bancroftii. Next base: position 702,012 of record NW_027211849.1, read on the forward strand.
AGCAGCCCAGGAATCGGCCATTTGGTGAACAATGTCTGTGGTGACCATGATGCTCATTTAAATTAATCCCATCTGTCAGCACATGGTCCATACACATCACCCATTCCATCTTGTTCATGTGCCCAACCAAATACCTCTTAAATCGTGGTGATTTCACCACTATCCTGGCAGCGTGAACCAGACCCCCACCACACTGTGCAAAAACCTGCCTCACTTCTCTCCTTTTCCCCTCTCATGTTCAATATAGGCATCGTAGTATTTTTACATCTCCCACGGCGGCGGGGGAAAGAAGAAATCTACCTTCTCCAGGACCACAATAATTGGATAAATTTCAACCAGGTCATCACTCAGCTTCCAATGTTCCAGAGAAAACTATCCAAATTTGTCCACCCTCTCCTCAGAGCCAATGCTCTACCCCAAGCAACCCCCTGATGAACTCTTTTTGTCATGCAGCAACTAGAATTGCAGAAAACACTCAAAATGTGGTATAACCACATTTATACTTAATGCCCTGCTCAATGAAGAATACTTTCTTTAACACCCTACACTTTTGTTGCCACTTTCAAGGAGCTCGCGCTTGCACCCCAAGATCCCTCATTGCAATACTACTACAAGTCCTCTCCAAGTGCAAGACACTTGTCCAGATTAAACTCCATCTGCCATTTCTCTGCCCACATTTATAAGTCATCTGGTTTGGAAGGGAAAATATGAGGGGAACTGGGTGGATCAACAGGACAGAGAGAAAAACTTGGGGGGGTGTGCGTAGGTTACATGAACTTGGAAAATTCCATATTCATACCATCAATTCACAAATTCAATAAGAGATGGTTCCTCTGTCTTCTGCCTCCTCCATTGTCTGGGTGAGGTGAAATACAAAGATCAGTGTGGGAATGGAATGGAACTTAAAACAGCTTGTGACCATGAGCCAAGATGGCCATTGTGATCCAAGTGGAGGTCCTCAGTCAATCTGTCATTTACTCTTGATTGGGTTTCCTGCCACAAAGGGCACGGACATGGTTGGAGGAAGTGAATTTGAAACTTTACCCTGCATGAGAATTCCTGGATGGTGGTAACTGATGTAGATTGCAGGGGAAAATGCCCGAGGACTGGGAGGAATTAGGAATATGTAATTATTTGAAAGATCTTACTGCAAGATTCATCACCAACGAGTAGGAAAGCAGCTTCACTCTATTCTCCCTCTCAGAAAGATTTAGTTAATGAACAAAACAATCTTTCAGCACAGCCAGGGGCAAAAGGGCTCTTAATTTAGACTTACAATCAACAGACTTTGAAGTTACCTACCATAAATGACTCAAAATTCAATTCTAGATTCACTTCTGGTGGAAGTATGAGAGCCAGTGGCTTGCTTAATCAGATGAGCCTATTGTGAGTTTCCATTTTAACTTTCACACCATCAAATGCAAGCCCCAGTTGTTGATTCCCAAGTATTTTCTACCCTTACCCACTTTGCAACCACACCGACCTGAAATTGGAAGAAACAACAACTAATTTTTCCATGTATAAATCATATACAAAATAATTTACCCACATTTTCACATCACTGTCGCCACTGAGGGATAACTTCTGCTCATCAGGAAACTGCACCAGCCACTTCAGGGTGCTATTTACCTTGGTGTTACTGACTCTTTTCCAGTGTTACTTTCAGACATAATGACATATTCAACATGCACAATATTTCTTTTCTTACTGACCAGAACTATAAAGCATTGTGTAAAAAAGAGAAAAGCTCAAGTCAACCAGGAGATTCAAACTCCCGACTGCAATGTTGCTGAGCACATTTGCTACATTATTGAAGTCTCACAGAGCTTACAACAGATATTCAAAATCAAGCAATAACAGAAATAACAGAATATTACAGCACGGTACAAGCCCTTTGGCCCACGATGTTGTGCTGTTCTAGATATTTCTAACAAAAAAAAATACCCTGTAGCAGCTACTGCAGTAGATGCTACTCAATAAAGGCAAACACATACAAAGGTAGTCATCTCAAGACTGGTTTATTGCAGACATACACAGACCTTTTATTCCCTGCCTGTCAATGAGAATATTAGTGAACACCTTCTGGTCCACAGGACCAGCTGGTTAAAGCTACGAGCCATGAGTGCCCCATTAGGCAGGGGCTTCATCTGATCCAATCACTGTACTTTGGTACCCAGCACTGTTAGCCCGCGACGTGTCAGGTAAGTCTGTGAACTGATGATCGTGGTTTGTAATACCGCGCTGTGCATCCGCTACAACCCTGTTTTTCTTTCACCCATGTATGCCAGTCTAAGAGTCTCTTAAATGCTCCTTACGTGATATTGTAATGGATAAATATATTTGGAGAATTTGGTAATATTTGGGATTTTGGTAAGATTTAGAGTAGGGTACATACATACACACACATACATTCTAAAACATCTTATTTGAAAGACTGAAGAAATATTGAAGATCTCTGGAGAATGTTATTCACATTCACAAGTTGATGTTAATCAAAGAGATGTCATAAAATGAATGACCATTGTTTGGAAATGGAGCCAGGATGGCTACAAGTACTTTTCTGCAGGGTGCTTAGAGGAAAGTCACACCTGGGTTTTGTTTATCTAACAACAGCTTGAGCAGAAGAAAGAACTCCTGTTGTTTGGAATAAGAGGAATGGAACTCTGTAGTAGCTTGCAGAAATAATTACCATCTGGAAAACCCTAACGGGGCAAGGTTCATCAGTGAGACATTGAGGTGACTAATGGTGGTACCTCAGATGTGGAAATCCTGGAACAACAAATCTCTCTCTAAAAACCCTACAAGAACTACCCTGAGCGGTAAACATTTACCTTTCGAGCACCAAATCCTGGTGAAATTTATACACATTCCATTCTGTGCACAGCAGAATTGCCTGCATCCAGAGAACTTGGAAGAAGGAATAGTAAGATTGATCTGTGAACCAAATAACTTTTCTTAAATTTAAACACATTACAAACATGTGCACTTAGAATTGAAAGGGGGTTAATTTGGGTTTGTTAAGTATAGAGTTAAGTGAAAGTTTAATTCTACTTTCATGATTAAATTTGATTAAAAATAACTTCTGTTTTAAAGACCACTTGTCTTGGTGAATGTCTCTTGCTGCTGGGTTTTGGGATCCTTTGGGCTCTTAACAATATCTGTTTGGATAATGACATTGGGCCTGTTCAAAGTAGGAAATGGCTTCTCCCAGCAGGAGTTTCTATTTGACAAAAAAATATTGATAGGTGTCTGGCCACATACGTTTCCTAAAAATTAATACCCTCTCCCTCCCTAAACCACATTCAGCCCTGTGACATCTTTCTACGTTGCATTACTGGGACCACCAAGGACCTGACCCATTTCCCATCTCTCCTTGCAATGCCAATATGGCAGCTGCCATTAAGAACTGTCAAATCACATTTTAATTCAGCAAGTAACATGAAGGTTATCCTGACATCCTGCTTAAAAGGAAGGGTCAACAAACCTTCCTAATTTTGTCACTTCATTTTTATTTTGCTTCCCATGGGACATTAGCAAAAATGTCCCATCCATTTGCTCACCAAATTATGAGTAAAATCATGATCCCTGTTCATGAAAACCCATAATTTTCAATGTTACACAGATAATCAAGGAAGAATTCTGTAATAAAAGTGAATAAAGCATTGATAGAATTTCCCCCTTATCAACGCTGAGATTGTAGTGCACCAGGTGACCAGGCAAGCAAAAAAGGCTAAATGACTGCAACACTTGGACAGTCCAAGATGGCACAGAGACCCCTTTACCACTGAGAAGGAGCCTGGGCCTAGCACCATGTGCGGGCTGAGATGCCCTTCACTTCCGCGTAGCGACCAGCCAGCTGGAGAGTGATGCCACAATGCAATGACGTCACTGCTGGAAGTCAGGGGCACGTCACCAGAAGTGGGTGGGCCATGAGCACACGTGGGGAATTTAAACCAGTAAAGCCAGTCTTTGTTTACACTCACCTTGTGGGGACGTCTCTTTATTTGGTAGCACTGCTGCAGTGGATGCTACAAATCGATAACTTCTTACTTGCTGCAACCAAACAGGTCTGCAAGAAACACCAACCTAAATAGAAAACATGACCGGAAATCCCAGAGATCATAAATTCAAAAGGATTGGTGAAATCTTTACTCTCTATTGTTAACACCAAAGTCCCTCTTTTTTTCCCAAGGCATTTGGACAAGTAACTGAGAAACATTACATTTTAGACACATGGTACGTCAGGATCAGAAGGGTTGGAGCATTATTGTTCAAGTGACACAACTTTAAAAAAATAACATCTAACTTTATGAAGAATGTGATGCTACAACAGGAACAACGGATGGAATCAGACACATTCTATGAGCATTGGGAAGCAAAGAAAAATGGATTGGTTTTCCCTCCCTTCCTAAGCGACCCAATGACCCCGACAGGTCCTCCCCAACTTGCGACCGTAATGGAGTCAAATCCCATAATGGACGCAAGTCGGAGTTTTGCCCTCGTGCGAGGAGCCCTGAAGTCTTAGAGCCTATTTTTAAAATCAAATGATTTGATAAACGAGAACACAGACACAATGCACAAAAGACCAAGGGTCCATTGGCTGGGGGTAGCCATCTTAATTTCTGTGCGCATGCGCCTGTCGTCAGTTGGCACTTGCGCAAATGTTTCACTTCGTAGCCCACAATCGGCACATGCGTATCTGCAACATATGCGCGAACTCACCACGCATGCGCCAACCAGACTTGCCAATCTCCTGCCCCCGCCCCCTCCAGCTGCGAGTTACCCCGCGGACCGCGCGGCTGAGGAAGGTCACAGCGCTGCCACTAACTTCTTCCATTTTGAGCTTGCGGCGACGCGACGGACTCCGAGCACGCGAGGCCCCCGCCAACGTCCCGCCTCCTCACAGCACGAGCCAATCAGCCCGCGAATCCGCCTATCAATCCAACCCGACTTCAGCGTCCAATCCAATAGCGGCCTCACCGAATCAGCCCATTGGCTCGTACAACTGAAGCAACCAATCAGCAAGCGTGCGAACACAAAGTCGCACCCAATCAGCATCGCAAGACAGAAGACAGGCAGTCGAAGGAACAGGAGAACCCTCAGCCCTTCCATTTCCAGCTACCCCAACAACTCAATCAAATCCTTAGATTTCATAGGATCACTTTGTCCTGGCTCCAGGATTCCTCTGATCTCAAGAAATACATAGTACCCCAACTGCAAGGGAGACTATTTATTCTCAATCTTTCCTTCAAATTTATTACTGCTTCCAATTTAATGTCTGTTACTTTTTTCAAAGTATCTGCATCTAAGTTAAATGCATATGATCCCACTAGAAATGTGTACAGCAATAAATTCATCATAAGTCCATGGATCCTAATTTCAAATTAACCTTCAATACGGGAGAGAATTCCAAGGATATTTAATTTTCATTGAAGACATTTCTTAAAGTCTAAGCAGCCGATCGGTTATTGGGAAATTGTGACACTTGGTGTTCGGCTCCTTTCCATTATCGTCTCTCGATCCGTGCTGCTGTGTCCTCTCATAATGTTGTAAGGTCATCTCCCTTTTTTCCAATGACAAAGAGATCCATATTCAAACTTTCCTTCTATCACCCGGTTAAAACATCCCAGAAACAAATTTGACAATATGTGTGCACTTCTCATTCTTCATATCAGGAAAATGGACACATGACTCCCGATGTGAAATTGGAGCGTGCACGCTGCTGTGAAGGGTGGAAAGAAGGACACACGCCCAAGAAATCAAAGTCAAAGATGCTTCATTGCACTGACAGCTCTACTTCTATTCTCTCCCTGCTGCTGTCGACAGGAGTGATGTCATATCCGTGCCGGCCTCCGATTGTTCAGTATTCCTGTCCTTGTTGATTCCTTCCTTACGGGTTGTCCCCTGGGATGAAAGTTGTTGGTCCCCATGGACTCTGCATGGTCACCACGTTCGTCAGCCATCTTGTGCATAGGGTAGATTCTGAGTTAGCATGATCCCCACCTCCCCAGAACCAGTGATTGGAGTGCTGTTCGCTGCTTTCGGTCACCTATATCTGTGTCGTGGGGGCTGAGTGGAGGCCAGTTTGCTCATGTCCAGATAGAGGGGGGATGAGGTGGTTTATGGGGGGATTTCTTTATTCTTTCTTTTATAAATGCCACGTATATTTGTATTTCATTTGTATTATTATTAATTGTGTTAATTTTTGTGCATTTAATTTATAATTAATATATTTTTAAAATGATCAGAGATCAATCCACGGGACCTAAAGAGGCCAAGAGCAACACTGGGGACACCATCCTGCCCCCCACCACCCCATATATCAATGTGATCCACTAAGATCATTGACTAAATCATCGAGGACCCCTTCACCCGGCCAACAGCATCATCCAGCTATTCCCGTCGGGAAAGAGATCCAGGAATTTCAGAGCCAGTACCACCAGGCCCAGGAACAGCCTCTTCCTCCAGGCACAGAGAACGTGGAATGATTGAAGAGCTGCTCATACAAATACTCCTCGACTCTGCTATTTATTCAACAATATGGAGTTATTTTTCTGGACGTGCTCCACATGTATCATTTGTCTGTTGTGTGAGGGCTTGGTTGTGTGTTTACATATGTTTACCCCAAGAACGCTGTTTTATCAGGTCGTACTTGTGCTATCCAATGGTAATAAATTTGTCCTTGTACTTTGGAGCGGGTGCAGAAGAGATTTCCTGGATCGGAGAATGTATCTCATGAAGCAAAGTTGACTGAGTAGGGCTTTTCTCTTCCCCTCCCCCCAACCCCGCAAAATTGACTTTATTTACAAATTATTTCCAAAGAGGAAGACTGTTCCAAGTCTTTTCTCCTCCTCCTGTTGTATCCAGATATTCCCTTCACTGCACATTGCTGCATACGTCTCTGGTTACCTTCATTGCCACCACTTTGATACCCTGTGGCTACTGCCCCCCTCTGCTGTTGGAGGAGTTCCCTTTGGTCTCAGCCTCTCAATGCCCGGTAATGAGAGGGTTATGATCCATCCCCATAGTGCCTTCGTTTTGGCTGTGCCAAGCCTCCATCCATCCCTCAGCATGTACTCCTGCAGCATGGAATGTGCCAGTCGGCAGTGTTGCCACCCTGACATCTCCACTTGCTGAAAGACCGACAGGTTTAACGTAAAACACGAGAGCACAGTACAAGCACTTCGGCCCTCGATATTGTGCCGACCGATGTATTCCTACCAAAATAAAAATAACTAACCCCTTCCTCCCTCATAACCCTCCATTTTTCTTTCATCCACGTGACTCAGAGCCTCTTAAAGGCCCCTAACGTTTCAGCCTTCACCACCACCCCAGTTCTAGGGCTCGTCCCATGTCCCTGACCTGGTACACATACACTGCATCCCCTCCCCTTGTCACCCTCCTGCTGCCCCACCCTGAGGCAGTGGTGAAGGTGGTTTCTGTCCCAACAGGTGTTGGGGACCTCAACCAGGGAGCAGATCCGGGAGATGAACCGAAACTGCTCTGAATTCACATTCCCGCAGATCAATGCATGACCGTGGGCCAAGGTGAGTGACCCTATGGTGAACCGGAGCTCCAGGGGTTGTCTCCGTCCTCTGGGTCCATCCCCAATACTGTCCCCTGTCACCCACCAGACCCATCCCCAAAGCCCCCATCTCCCACCAGGCCCGTCCCCATACCCCTCCCCCCTGCTGAGATCATCCCTAAAACCCTGTTCACCACCGGGCCTGTCAACAAAGCATCTATCCCCCACCGGTCCCATCTCCAAAGCCTCTGACCCCCAATGGGCCCGTCCCCAATGCTCCACCCATTGCTTGGACTGTTCCCAGAGCTCCTGACTCCCACCAGGGCCTTCACCCAGCCCCTGTCCCCCAACATGCCCAGCCCAAAGTCCCCATCCCCACCCCACTCCCTTATTTGCCTGTACCCAAAGGCCCATCCCCCATCAGGTCTGTCCTCCCTCACTGGGACCCTCTCCAATCGATCACCCATCACAACTACCCCACCCCAGTTCTCCCCCTTCTGCCACCCACAGGCCTTGGAATCTGAGCTGTTCCTGGGACCCCCAGACAATGGAGATGTGGGGAGGGCAGAGAGGTCCATCTCCTTCCTGGTGGCAGCATCCCATACCTTCACCAAGCTGGGGAATCCCTTGACCCTTTGCACAGGGATATCTGTCCCATCTGAGCCAGTCCTCTCTCTCCCCCCACCCTGGAGAATGTGGCCCAGTTCAGCTGGCTGCTACAGTACACACTGCCCTTCACCTCTTGCCCCAGGAATCCTGCTCCCACTTGTCCTTCAATGAGCTATGTGACCACAGCCAGGAGCTTCCCCCTCCTCATTACCCTGTGGGTGAGTGGGTGGGACATGACGACGAGGTAGTAGGTGGTTGAATTGGGGTAGGAAAGTTCGGGTGAGTCCTGGGAAAGAGAGCGGTGATCATCCGGCTGTGATCATCCGGCAAAGATGGTGTGAGGCATTGAAGATAGAGTCAGTGGGCAGTCCCCTGCTGGGTCCATCCCCCACTGGGTCCATCTCCAAAACTTTCCTCTGCCAGGTCCATCCTCAATATTATCCCTCGCCGGGTCCATCTCCAATCACGTCCCCACTGGGTCCAACCCAAATACCATACCCCGCCGGGTCCATCGCCAATCCTGTTCCCACCGGCTCCATCCAAAATCCTGTCTCCCGACGAGTCCGTCCCCAATCCCACCCCCCGCCGGGTCCGTCCCCAATCCTGTCCCTGCCGATTTCATCCAAAATCCCGTCTCCAGACGAATCTGTCCCAATCCCATCCCCCGCTGCGTCCATCCCCAATCCATTCCCCCACTGCATCCAACCCCAATACCGTCCCCCGCCAGATCACACCCCAATACCATCCCCCACTGGATCCAATCCCAATCGCATCCCCACTGGGTCCTCCCAACTCCTACCGATTCTGTCCCCAATACAGTTCCCAACTCGGCCTGTCACTAATTATTTTGCCCGATAGGTCCTCCCACAAACGCAATTCCCCACAGGTCCCACCCCAAAGCCCCTGACCCCCACCAAGTCCATTCCCAAAGCCATTGTCTCCCACTGGCTGGTGCCCAAAGCCCCTGCCTCCCCACTAGACCCATCTTGAAGCCCCAGCCCTCCAATGGGCCTGCCTCAAAGGCCCATTCCCCATCATGTCTGTCCTCCCACTGGACCGATCCTCTCACTAGGCTCATCTCCAATCGATCATGCATTGGAACTGCCCCACCCCAGTTACTGAACCTCCCCCTTCCCCCACCGACAGGCCTTGGAACCTGCTGCTCCAGGAACCCCCAGATGGTGGAGATGTGGGGAGGGCAGTGGTCCAGTCTCCTTGCCAGTGGCAGCGTCCCATACCTTCACCAAGCTGGAAAATCTCCCGACCCTTGGCACAGGGATATCTGTCCCATCTGAGCCAGTCCTCTCTCTTCCCCCACCCTGGAGAATGTAGCCCAGTTCAGCTGGTTGCTACAGTAAACTCTGCCCTTCACCTCTTGCTCCAGGACTCCTGCTCTCACTTGTCCTTCGACAAGCTGTGTGAGTACAGCCTGGACCTGCCCCCACCTCATTACCCTTGGCCCTGTGGGTGAGTGGGTGGGACATGACAGGGGGGTTGTAGGTGGTGGAAATGAGGTAAGAAAGTTTGGGTGAGAGCCGAGAAAGAGAGCGATGATCATCCGGCCAGGGAGAGGCATTGGGGACAGAGTCACTGGGCAGGTGTCAGAGCCTCAGGGAAACAAGGACACTGGAATTGGAAGCAATCACAGTTCATGGAAAGTCAGAGGAAGAACCCTGGGAATCATTGAGAGTGGCGAGATTAGCGTCGCGGTTAGAACAACGCTGTTAAGGGGCCAGCGAGCCGGGTTCAAATTTGACACAGTCTGTGGGAAGTTGTTCATTCTTCCCGTGTCTGCGTGGTTTTCCATCAGTTGCTCTTGGTCCTTCCACCATTTAAAATGTACCGGGGTTTGTAGATCATTGGTGTAATTGAGTGGTTGTGGCTCATAGGCTGAAAAGGGCCTGTTCCCGGGCTGCATGTGTCAATGTAAAATCTCCATCTAAAATGATAGTCCAGCCTATCATGAATTTTTTAAAGATTCAACTCAAATGACTGGTCTAGATAGACAACTCTGAAGCAGTCCTTTCGGCCCTTCTTTTCTGCTGGCCAAGCTGCTTGCAAACAGTCCATATCCCTCTCAACCTTTTCATTCCACGGACGCATTCAACTCACATTACATTGTCAATCTGTGGGCCTGTGGGAAGAAGTTATTTCCCTGCCTCGCAGCTTGATTTTGTTCCTCCATATCTCCTTCCTGATGGTAGTGGGTCAAAGATGCTGTCTGCTGGATATCTGCAGGTCTATTTATAGGCCCTATCCCTGGACAATCAGTGGCTCCTTGTCTCAAAGTCCCATCCATGTGGCCCCTCACTCATCAATCCCTCATTGGAACACAACTACCCCCTCCTTACCAACCTCAACCAGCCCTTAGTATCTTCATGACAGTTCCAGGCACCTGTTATATCGACCGTTGATGACCTGCGCCAGCTCTAATTTGGACCCTGCCTCACCTAAAATATTGGAATAACCAGCGCCTTCTCCCCTCGAGAGCCCGAGGGAATCCGCACCTTAAGCAGTGTCCTGCTGGTGCACCATCGAATGTCCTCTATCACTCCCTTCCACAGGTTCACTGCTGTTATCAGGCTCCTGGATGGACCCGACCCTGGCAAAATTACCCATATTTTCACTGATCCCTCTGTAACTCTACATTCCATCCAGGGATCAGTGTTGTGCTGTGGGACTGGTGGAGAACAAAGCACCAATATCAGGAGACAGGGAGCAGTGTAGAGAATTCCAACTCCAGGAGACAGGGACCAGCACAGAAACCCCCAGCTTTGGGAGAACGGCTGAGTTTTACACGTCTGGAAGTGGCTGGGCCTGGAAGAATACAATGCTATGTTCCAGGGTAAACTGGAACAAAAGCGAGGCAATGCACTTTGGTAAATCAATCTGCTGTCCTCTTCACAGTCAGATCTGACTACCTGAAGGTGTCGGGAAACTGGCTTGGAGGGGCTGAGGCATGCTACAAGAATTGGTCAGAGACAATTGTAAATGTCCACCAGAAATTGGGTCTGTGGGAATGACACTCCCTCTCAGTAATGGGGAAGAACAAGGTCATCAGGTGCAAGGTGCTCTCGGTACTGCTGCATGAGATGCAGGTGTGGCCCATCCCACACACCTCTGCCCTGGCAGTTACCAGAGAAGTTTCCCTCTTCATGTGGGGGTCCAAAATGAATGGAGTGGGAAGGAGGTCCATGTACGTTGCCAGACTATGGTGTTATGAGCCCAAAGGACCTCAAAACCCAGCAGCAATAGACATTCACCAGGACAAGTAGTTATATAAAGATAAGTTGTTTTTAATTATCTTTAAACATGAAAAGAAAATCAAACTTTAACTTATCTCTATTCACTAACCTTAATCCCCTTCTAAGTCTAAGCGCACGTGTATGATGTGTTTGTAAATTTAAGAAAAGTTATTTGGTTCACAGTTCAATCTCACTTCTCATTCTTCTAAATTCACTGGTTGTAGGCAATTCTGACACTGTGCACAGAATTGAACATGTATAAAGTTCATCAGGCTTTGCCACTCAGGAAAGTTCCGTTGGTTTTTCAGAGAGAGATTTGTTGTTCCAGAATTTCCACAACTGAGCTACAACCATTAGTCACCTCAATGTTTCGCTGATAAAACTTGGCCCATCAGGGTTCTCCAGATAATAACCTCTTCCTTTTAGGCTAGCACAGTTTTCCTTCCTGTTCCACTTATTTTGAGAGAAAGTTCTTGGACTACTGGGACCTTTTTTGGGAAAGCTGGGACCTATACCATAATGATGGGTGAAATTTTAATCCCAGAGGGACCAGTCTCCTGGTGGGGGCATTTGCTAGGGCTGTCAGGAGGGATTTAAACTGATATGGTTGGGGACAGAGTTTCAGGTCAGCCAGGACAGTAGGGTGAGGGTTAGTAGGATAAGGAAAGAGACAAGTTTAAATAATTTGAGGGAGGAAAAGCAGGAAGTAGTAAACAGATGTTGCAGTGAAAATTGTGAGAATGGAAGAGAGGAGGATATGCAGAAGGTAGGATGTAGGAGATCCCTGAGTTGTATTTATTTTAACGCAAGGAGCGTAGTAAGAAAGCTGGATGAGCTAAAGGTGTGGATTGACATGTGGCATTATGATGTGTGGCCATTAGCGAGACATGGTTGAAAGAAGGTTGTGACTGGCAGTTGAATGTTCCAGGATTTCGCTGCTTTAGATGTGACAGAGTTGGTGGATTAAGAGGGGGAGGTGTGGCATTAAATGTCAGGGAGGATATTACAGCAATGCTGAGGCAAGATAGACTGGAGGGCTCGTCAAGAGAGTCAGTGTGGGTAGAGCTGAAAAATAAGAAGGGTGAGGTTACTATTATGGGGTATATTATAGGCCTCCAAATGGGGAAAGGGAACGAGGAGAGCAAATGTGCAAGGAAATAGGTGGGATATGCAGGTGAAATAGGTTGGTGTTGGTTGGGGATTTCAATTTTCCAAACATCGATTGGGAAACGCAGTCAGTAAAAGGGCAGGATGGCTTAGTATTTATGCATTGTGTTCAGGATTGCTTTTTGCAGCAATATGTTGAGACGTCAACTAGAGTGGGAGCAGTGTTCGATCTGTTGTTTGGGAATGCAGTGGGGCAGGTGACAGAGGTGAGCGTTAGGGAGAACTTCGGATCCAGTGATCATTTTGACATACTCTTAAGAACTTGAAGAGGGAAATTAGAAAGACAAAAAGAAGGGATGAGGTGTCCATAGATAATAAGGCGAAGGTGAATCCTCAGGGTTTGTTCAGGTATGGGAACAGTAAAAGGAGGGTTAAACATAGAATAGGTCGACTGGATGATGGGACCAGTGAACTATGTCAGGAACCGTATGAGATGGGAGAAATATTGAACATTTTTTTCTCGTCTGTATTCATGAGGGAAACAGACATTGGGCTATACAAGATAAGAGAGGCAAAGGGGTTAGTTATGGAAAGGATAAGGATTAGTAAAGTGAGAGGTTTGGAGCTTCTTGGGTCAATTCAAGTGGATAAGTCTCCTGGTCCTGATGGGATTTTTCCCAGGAATTTTAAGGGAGGTCAGGGAACAAATAGCGGGGGCACTGACAGCGATTTTTCAAAGATCACTGGAGGAGGGTGTGGTGCCGTGGGATTGGAGGGTTGCAAATATAGTTCTGTTGGTCAAAAAAGGCAGTAGGTGTAGGCCAAGTAATTATCGGCCAGTATGTTTGACTTCCGAGTGGAGTAGTTTATGGATGGTATACTTCAAGATACTATGTACAAATATCTGGATAGGCAGGGATTGATCGGGGGCACCCAGCATGGGTTAGTGAAGGGAAAGTCATGTTTGACGATACTTGTTGATTTTTTTGAAGAGTTGACAAGAAAAGAGATCTATTTGAATTTTAGTAAGGCTTTTGATAAGGTTCTGCATGTCAGGTTATTTAGGAAGGTTCAGTCACTAGGGATTAATAGATATTGAGATGGGTTCAGAGGTGGCTGGGAGATAGACAGCAGAGAGTCATGGTGGACAACTGTATGTCATGTTGGAAGCCTGTGACAAGTGGAGTGCCTCAGGGATCGATGCTGGGTCCCTTAATATTAATGATTTAGAGGAGGGTGTGGTGAACTGGGTAAACAAATATGCAGATGATACAAAAATAGGGGGTGTGGTGGATAGTGAGGTAGATTTTCTTAGATTACAGGATTTGCTTTGTTTGGAAAAGATGGCAGATGGAATTTAATGTTGACAAGTGTGAGGTGCTGCATTCCGTAAAAAATAATATAAATAGAACATATGCAGTTGAGGGGAGGGGGTCAAGGGGAGGGGGTCGAGGAATGAAGAGGAACAGAGGATTCTTGGAGTTATGGTACAGAGTTCACTGAAGGTGGATTCCCATGTACTTAAGAAGGCATATGGCATGCTGGGCTTCATAAATCATAGCATAGACTAGAGTGTAGCTGTTTAAGGCATTGGTGAGACCAGGTTTGGAGAATTGTGTTCAGTTCTAGTCTCCAATTATAGGAAAGATATAGATAAGGTGGAGAAGGTGCAGAGAAGATTGACAAGAATGTTGCCTGTCTTACAGCATCTGGATTACAGGGAGAGATTAAGGAGTCTGAGAGTTTATTCATTGGGAATAAAATTATGAAAGGAATAGATAGACAAGACATAGACAGACACTTTCCCGTGACGGAAGGGAAGGTTGGAACAAGAGGCCATGAGTTAATGGTAAGAAGGCAAAACTTCTGGAGAAATTTTAGAGGCTTCTTCACTCAGAGAGTGGAGGCCGAACGGAATGATCTTCCAAATGAGATAGTTGCGGCAGGGTCCCTTCTGTCATTTAAGAGAAGGTTGGATGTGTACATGGAGGTGAGAGGGTTGGAGGGATATTGGTGGAGATCAGGAGGATTGAGCTAGTGGAGGCAAACATGGCCTATTTCCGCTCTGTAAATGGTTATATGGTTACATGGTGACACAGTTTTTCATTTCAATGTCCCATCTCTCGTTACAAAACTCTCTGCTATCCTTGTTCGTGCTGCACATTTCTTCACTGCTGCTTTGGCTGAACTCAGAAAGTTTGTTTGATATTTATCCAACTTCAGTTTTGTATCTGCTTCATATATATAACCAAGCACAAATATTCTCACATCCTTTTGTATTTTTATCTTCATAATTTGTACTAATAATATACTGAAATTGTTCCACTTTTACACAGGTCCAAACCGAATGGAAAAAAAAGTCCCAATCACCTGATTACATTGAAAACATTTCTCGGAATAATTGGAGATAAGTCAATTTAATTTATATGGGGTATAGCAGAATTGATGTGGGGAATTGTATTTTATATCTGGCATTAATCATATTTGTAACACTCTTAACACAATCTTGACCCTATTTCTTCTTGAATTTGTATATTTCAATCTTCACACCACTCTGAACAGCTTCTTTCTGAAATTGTCACATCCAAGCCCGACTCCCATCTTTCTCCTGACCTCTGCTATCCTGGTTTTGGATTTTCTCTCTGGAGAGCATCGTACATTTCATTGATAACTTTGGGTGTATTTCCCATCCAACTCTTTGTTCCATTTCACTAATTTTAGGTGCAGTCACTGTTGGTCCCTACCTTTCTCTTAAGAACGATCTAAGCGGGAGAAAACAGAAGAAGGTCCCACTTGCCTCTCCGTATTTGTGTTTAATTGTTTGAAGAATTTCTTCCATGTAGCATCTTCAAAATATCTTATACTCTGTCATAACATAAATTTAATATTCTATTGCCTCTGTTCATAGGCAATAACACATTTTGACATACTTTGCTTCCCCTCCTCCATTGTTATCACATTCGTGTGGGGCCCACAGATTAAGAACCAGACCAAAGCGGAGGTACAAAGCACACATTTATTTCGGGGATGGAATCAGGACAACAGGGTCGATATGTTAGGCAAACGTCTACACACAGAGTACGCAGGGAATAAATATACACTTCTAATGAGGAGGGTGAAACCGACAGAGACTGGTGGAAATTACATGAACCTACACATTCAAAATTCAGGATCAAAGTTATACTGAGTCCCCACCCTTTGACCGGTATGGACATGGCTCTTGCTGCCTTACCTCGCGACTCACCCCAACCCAGTGTGGAAGATGCTACTTACTTGCCATGAGGAGTCGAAAGAGGCAGAAGAAAGGGGAACATGATCCTTTATAGTTCTGGGGGCAGTGCTGGAAGAGCCAATCTCTTGGGGCAGGCTGGGCCCTGTTGACTGTTGTGGCCAATGCTCAAAGCTAAGTGCAGGGGTTCAGCAGGGGTCAGTCAAGGTGATTCACCTGGGCCAATTGGGTGAAGGTCAGGGCTGAGTCTGGCCGGGCTGCCTGGACTGCAGCTCCTGGGGATTTAGGTGGGTCAATTGGGTGAATGTCAGGGCTGAGTCTGGGCGGGCTGCCTGGATCGCAGCTCCTGGGGATTTAGGTGGGCCAATCACAAGGGTCACCTTGATGGCTTGGAGTGAGTCTTTTACCTTGATTGGCAGGTAGTGTGTCCACCGAACAGGAGCGCAGCAGCACCACCAGGTGGTGGACACTGCCTCTCCATGACAATCCACCCCTTCGGAAGACACATTCATTGCCAATAAAGTGCGACAGGTAATAAGAAGGTCTAACGGGGCAATGCAAAGGTGCATATAAATTGACAATCACATCATGGAATAAGTATAGCAATGATAACAAAAATAAATGCAATCCCCCAGTGAATGATAGTCACCCAAATGTCGCTCGTGGAGCCAAATGGCCCCCAGGGTCCCCATGAGGTGATGATGCTGGTGGATCTGGACCCATGATTTTTGAATTTTGGCCATTGAGTCCCTAATGTGGTCAGCCAGGTGGGTGATGTTAGAGGATTCCTTGGGAATGTAGGTGCAGCACTCCTGGCATTGACTGCACAGCTGCCAGCAGGTAGTCCAGGGCCATCCGATTTGGCATTTCCACCATACGTCTCTCCTTCAACTCCACAGCTGTCCAGGTCAGGGTGTCCTGTGTATGGTGCAGGGACACTGCCATCTCGTTAGCCAACATCTCCAGGAGGGTGGTCACCCGGGTCACTTCGTTGGAGAGACATGTGAAACCGTTCACTGTTCAGGAAAAGGCGACATAGAGTTGTGAACTAAACCAGCGCCATCATGGGCATTAGTCCCCTGTCCATCGAGGACATCTACAAGAGGCGGTGTCTCAAGAAACCAGCCACTATCCTCAAGGACACCCACCACTTGGGCCATGCCATCTTCTCACTGCTACCATTGGGATGGAGGTACAGAAGCCTGATGAACACCCAACAGCACAAGGACAGTGTCTTCCCCTCTGCCCACAAGAGCCCGATAGCTGTTTCATGAACACTGTTCTTGAAGCTTGGGGTGGGGGGAGGGGGTGTCAGGCAGAAGGTTTGTGAACTACGACCACCTGCAACCTTGAGGCATGGCCTTGTGACCCTCGCTCTGCCAGTGCTGTCAGGCGTGGGGTCGGCCATGGTTGGAGCATGCTGGGAGCAGCACCGTGCATGCTGGGAGCAGTGCCAGGCATTCTAAGGGCAACAAAGTGCCGACTGTGATGGCTATTTTTGTGAGAACAGCCTTCTACTCAAAACAGAGATGCTGCATGAGGGAGAGTTGACTGTTGAAGAGGTTCGTCAGTTGTCACCTCAGTGGCTGGCATATTCAAAGTGTTTTATTCTGTGTTACAAGGCAATAAACTGATAACATCTATGAAGAAGTCAACAGTATTGTGAGCCTGCATCATTTCAAAGCCTCTGGTTCCTGCTGGCTGCCTTGCCGACTCCTGATACACATTTTTACAGGATGCAACTTCATCCACTTCTGAGTGGTTCCATCAATTCCCGATCCCTCGAGGTTGCCTTTGCAGGTTGATAGGGTCGTTCAGGCTTATGGTATTCTGGCCTTCATTAGTTGGGGATTGAGCTCAAGAGTTGAGAGGTCACATTACAGCTCGAGAAAACTCTTGTTAGACCACAATTAGAATATTGTGTTCAGTTCTGGTTTCCTCATTACTGGAAGTTTTGGAGAGGGTAAATGGAAATGTTCCACTATCATCATGTAACACGACATTGAGAATGTAACATACATGAAATTCTTTAACTTTTTTCTATCGGAAGGTGGACAGAGTGTCGCCACTTTCTCCAGCGCCCCTCAGAAATCTACAGCACCGGGTGTCTCTAGGCAGTCTCCCCTCCAAGTTCTGAGCCTGCTTCACTTCCAAGATCAGGCAATCTCAGGAAGATTCAGGCTATTAAGGTGCAGAGAAGATTTATAAGGAGGTTGCCTGAACTGAAAAATGAGGCAAGTTTAACAGAGCTAGGGCTTTTCCCTTTGGAGTGAAGAAGGATAAATGGTGACAATAGAGGTCTACAAGATTATGAGGGCATTGGTAGGGTAGATTTTCCTGGGGTGAGAGGAGCAAATACCAGAAGACAGAGAGGTGTTAATGAGACTATCTCAGAAAGGATGTGATGATGGAGAGGGTGCAAAGATTGTCTAGGATGATTCCTGGAATGCAGGGACTGGCGTATGGGGAACATTTGGCACCTCATGAGTTCTATTCATTGGAGTGTAGGAGAATATCATAGAGATATTTTGAATATTGAAAGATTATGACAGAGTGAATGCGGATTAGATATTTCCCTTGATAGGTGAATCGAGGACAAGGGTCATAATTTAAAATTAAAAATTATTCAATCAAAGAGGAGGAAGAACTTCTTTAGTCAGAGGGTCGTGGATCTATGGAAGCTACAGCTGCACAAGGTAGTGGAGGCCAGATCACAAGGACAATTTAAATAGGAAATGGATAAGTATCTCATTAGTAAGGGTATCAAGAGACCTGGGGAAAAGGCTGGAAATTGGAACAAGGTGTGAGCATAGTTCAGCTGAGTGTAGAGTCATGGAACAGACTGGATGGGCCTAGTGACCTGCTTCTGTCCCTTTACCTTGTTATCAGATTTCCGAATGTTCGACAAACCATAGACACGACCTCATATTCTCTTCTTTTGAAAATGTAATTTATAGCAATATTTCCACCTGTGATACTGGTGCGGAACAATACATTCCGTGAAATGTTCATGACAATAAATTCGGATCTGGATTCTGAATTGTTCCAAAAAAAGTCTAATTAATAGAGTAGAGATATATGCTCCATTTTTGTCTTTTGACCTATTGTTAATGTGAGGGGTGGTGGGGTGAAATCAGTCACTTTGGACTAATTTAGGAAGATTTATTTTTGAGATTTGCAGTATATAGATGATTACTAAGTGATAAGTGATGAAGCTCCTCATGTCGGGGAAGAGATACAGAAGGATTTCAGCCAGATCCCACCGGCTGAGGAGTTGCTTCTTCCCACAGGCAGTGAGAAGAGCTGCTGAACAACGGATGAATTGCTGAATCAACTTCCCATGACTCGACGATTTGTGAAGAATATTTATTTTTAATAAATGTATTTCAGACATGCGTTGAGGTGTAACAGGTTTACATCGAATGTAGAAAAAGAGACGTCTCACAGAATTGTTTTCCAGCATTTTGGTACGTAGGTTCTGTGTCGATGTGTCGTTGTTCTGTATGTGTCTTGTGCCTGATGTGTGTTTGCATGTTTTTGCATCAAGAACCAGAGGACACTGTTTCATCAGGTTTTACTTGTGCAATCGGATGATAAATAAACTAATTTTCTTCGCTGAGTGTTGTGAATTCATATCGAAGGGCAGTGGATATCCTTTCCTGAGGATATTTCACCTGGTCACCTCATTCTAGGAATGAGGTGGAAGCTATGGAGAGGGTGCAGAGGAGATTCACTAGGATGCGGCCTGAATTGGAAAATAAGTCTAATAAGGCAAGGTGAGCAGAGGTAGGGCTTTTCTCCGGACACAAAAGAAGGATGAGAGGTGACTTAATAGAGGTCCTTGAGATGATGAGAGGCACAGATAGGGTGGACAGCCAGCACATTTTTCCTGGGGCGAGAATACCAGAGGACTACTAAATAAGGTGAGAGGAGGAAATTTTTGGCATAGAAGGATGAGTGAAGACTTAATAGCAGACTACAAGATTACGAGAGGCATAGATAAGGTGGAGAGCCAGCACCTGTTTCCAAAGGCAGGAATAGCAAGGACCAGAGGACATGTGTACAGTGTGAAGGGAAGGAAGTTTATGGGAGACATCAGGGGTAGGTTATTTTTACACAGAGAGTTGTGGGTGCCTGGAATGCTTTGCTAGGGATAGTGGTGGAGGGTCAAACATTAGGGGCATTTAAGAGGCTCTTAGACAGGCACAGGGATGGAAGAAAAATAGAGGGTAATTGGATAGGGAGAGTTTAGTCTTTTTTTAAAAAAGAATATACGGGTCGGCACAACATTCAGGGCTTCCTGTGTTGAACAAGCAGTTTGTAAATGCAGCCATTTACCTCAATGTTCATGGTGGACTTTGCTTATTGGTGTATGCTACTCTGATCTAGAATGATGGATGCCAGTGTAAGTTTGTTGTCTGTCTCAGTTGCTATTCTATGTGTGTGTCAGCAACTTCCAAAATGTCTACCCCAAAGATGGCTACTCCCATGGTTTGCACGCAGTCACTGCCGGAAATGACGTTAACCCTGTCCGTCGTGCTCGGGCCCCCACCATGCTGTTTTTCATGACTAGAAATGGGGCTGGAGGTGATACAGTCCAAGCTGGCCATGGTCATTGTTCACATCAGGCACTGCAAGGGGTCCCTTGCATGGGGTCACTTTCTCCCGCGGCTGGAACTGGCTGCGCTTCTGGCGGGGCTGTTCTTTCATGGATACTTTATCTGGCCACAGTTATAGCACTTTGGGTGCTCCGTGATGGCGTCTGCTGTTTGGGAGCCCATGTCCCAAGGTGGTGTTGCCTGAACTCCCCATGTGTCTGCTGCCCTGTCAGTGGAATAAGCTTCTGCATTCAGTTGGGCCATGTTAGTGTCTTGGCAAGATTGACCATGTCCTGCAGGACATTCACCAAAAGCCTTTGTCTGATACTATCAGACTCGAGGCCGGCCACACAGACGTCGCTGATCAGTCCTCCTGGTAGGCAGCTGCCATAACATCGGTGAGCCACAAGCTCTCCTTTGCTCCCACAAGGCTCGAATGTATTCATCAACAGATTCATTCGGTGCATGACGGCGGCTGCCCAGGAGGATCTGGTGTTGATTACATTCTTTGAGGCTAAGTACTGCATTTTCATGAGCCCCATAGCAGCTGAGTAAATCTCAGTCTCTCATCATCTGGAAGATGCGGTGGCCGACCTGTGCAAACAGCAGGTCTCTCCTATTGACATTTTTCCAAACGTCGTGTCACCTCAGAAAGGTGTTCAGGCAGCCACTGACCAAATTTTATGGAGGCCTCTGGATAATTGAGGTCAGTGTCCAGCTTCTCTGTTCGAATAGCCTTGTCCAGGGCATGCAGACAGAGTGATTAAATTGTAGCACTATCAATTAGACATGACAAACCGAAGTCAAGATTAATAGGCTTTAATCACTGTAAAATTACAGGCATATCTTGCATGCTGTTGGCCCGATTTGAAGTACTGAGGGAGTAGATTGGGCGATACTGTCTTTATTAGGAATCCTGAAGGGGAGGAGTTACAATATCAGGGGTGGGCCAACCAGTACAATGACTGTAATGCAATGGTCCTCCACAGTTTTGTTGGTATGTGTGTAGTGTCCAGTTCTGTGTCTGCGTGTTTTGCACTGAGGACCAGACTACACTATTTTGTTGGGTTGCACTTGTACAATCAGATGACAATAAACTTGATTTGACTTCACCTGCAGCTATGAAGGGGGCCTGTTCATCAGGGGGACACGGAGCTTTCTTCCATGACATCCTGTTCTTCTCATCCAACCAGTCTGTGTGGAAGGGAGGCATCATTATTTGTAACTTGCAAGGTTGACTTGTGGCCTGTTCTGGTCTTGGTCCCTTGCAACGTCTTGTGTCTGTGGACTTCAGCAGGTAAGTGCGTCATTTTCAGCAAGAGAATGGGAGTGAAATGGGTAGAAGTTGGGGAATATCTTTGATAGGGTTCGACCAAAAGATTTAATGCCTGCAGTTACCAGCTTCTGGAGTTTTGTTTGGATTTTCAGAGAGATTCTGTGACCCTTGAGGATGTGAAGTTCCTGCTGCATTTCAGTCAAGAGAAATCATTTCTAGACTGGACTGGGGCTGTGTCATCAAAGAGGCAGCGTCGACGGGAATTGATCGTCCTGGAATGACAGAGGCTGAGGGGTGACTTGAGAGAGGCTTAGAAAAGAGAAAAGACATGTACCAAGCATAGAGAAATGTAATGTATTAATTTGAACATTACAGTGTGGTGTCCCACGAACCACTCGATTACTCCGATCACACCCAATTAACTTGCCAATGCTTTGAATTAAAGGAGAGGTTGGATAGACTGGGACTGTTCTCCTTCGAGTGTAGGAAGCTGAGGGGGACCTCAGAGATCTTGAAATCTTACGGTAATTTGCCTTTTTTCCCAACAGGTAAAATCAGAGGACATAGATTTAAGTTGAGAGGGGAAAGATTTAAAAAGGACCTGAGGGACATCATTTTCACCCAGAGGGCGGCGGGGCGAGTGGAACAAGCTGCCAGAGGAAGTGGTAAAGCCGGGGACTATTGTAATGTTTTAAGGACATTTACCCAGGTACAGATTCACAGGGATATGGGCTAAATGCAGGTGAATGGGACCAGTTGAAGAGGACAACTTGGGTATCAGGGTCGAGCTGGTCTGAAGGGTCGGTCTCTGTGGATTACAATTCCATGAGTCTCTGATATCAGTGACTGCACAATCTCTTCCATAGAAACCTCCAGCAGAACAACAGGCCTTTTGGCCCTTTTAGTCTGTGCTGAACTATTATTTTATACAGATCAAACTGACCTGCACCTGGAACATAGCCCTCTCATCAAGGTACAAGCCCAAAGTTTTATTAACTATTAAAATCAAGCCGGCATTCACCACTTCACCTGGCAGTTGGTTCCATTCTCCCATCACTCTCTGTGTGAAGAAGTTCCCCCCAAATGTTCCCTTTCAACATTTCACCTTTCATTCTTGACCCATGCCCTCTGGTTCTAATCTCACCTTAACTCAGTGGATAAAAAGCCTGCTTGCATTTGTTCCATCTACATCGCTCAGAATTCTGTGTCGATGTAAGCAGAACAGTGCAGCAGAAGCGTGCTGGGCCCACAACCCAGAGGGCGATGGATCTAGATATTCTTTGGGTGCCATGGTTGGCTTAGCAGTTATCACAACTCTTTTGAGTGCCAGCGATTGGGCCCAGGGCTCAAATCACGTGCTGTCTGCAAAAAGTTTATACTGTGAGAGATTATGCTATATTTTATATTGGTTATAGATATGTTTTAAAATGAGATAAATTGTGGCAGGTTTTTTAGTGTAGGTCACATACAAACACTTCAAAACAGATCTCATTTAAAATGACAGAGCTCTGCTCAAGGCAGACAGTCCAGGCTCTGGGTGCCTTTGCAAAAGCTTTGAAGAATGGCTATAAGGATTTCACAAGTACGGGTTAATTCGAACTGCTGTGGAGTGATGGATTATTGTTTTGGAAAGCAGCAGATGGACAAACTCAGAGGATTAGCTCTGGTGCCGCAGTCTGAGTGCAGTTGGCTGTTCCCAGAGGGTCATGTAGTTTTCCCTGTGTGTGTGTGAGAGAGAGAGAGAGAGAGAGAGAGAGAGAGAGAGAGAGAGAGTTGAGTTCTCCAGATCTGCAGCAGCTGGGACTGGAACAGGACAAGGTGGCTGCTTGTGGAAAACCCCATTTGGAAGATGGGTTGGGAGTCCTGACTTCAGCCTGGTCAAAGCCCTTGTGGTCCACACAAGAGGAGATGTCTGGCTGTATAATGTTTCACTTGAAATAAGGGAAACACAAAAGGAACAGTGTGGTGACCTGTCTGATGATACGCTGCAGTACCTAACTCGGCCACTAGGTGGCGTAGAGACTCGGCACCCGGCCTAATGACATACATCTCTCTCTCTCTCCCCCTCCCTCTCTCTCACGACCCCCGGGACCACTGTAAACACAGCAAGCAGCCAACTAGATCTTTATGTGAGTGAAATAAAGCTGTGTGGCCCCAAATACTATTGTGCCTGTGTTTTCCTTTGGTGTATCCTGCCACAATTTTTTCCACTCACATAAAATTTGAGTGATCACACCCAAGCACGACGAGGAGATCGAGGAGGAGGACAAACCTTTCATGGTTCAGATGTGTGCGAGCCCCCCACCAAACCTGGTGGAGTTTCGCTCAGACACGGGGATCAGAATGAGGACGCCAGACCCTCAGCGGACATCTACCAGGTAACGCCAGTCACCAGGGAGTCCCACATCCATCAATGGAAGCGACAGTCTCCAGCCCCAGCACGATCGGAGCGCTTAGAAATGAATCAACGGCAGCACTGGATGCTACGGCCGGAAAGGCTGGAACTAGACCCCTGAGACCCCTGCATACGCATGCATTTCAGCCGCTGCAGACATCGTTTCCTGAACCATGCTCACGTGATGATGCCCACTGCCCACCCAGAAGACCTTTTAATGCTGCTAGTGGCCCAGCTGGGAGACCTCCTGTACATGTTAGTCCAGAACTGTGCCTCAGGGAGGCTATGTACATTCTCCAGTCCCACTATCTCCAAGGGGGAGGAGAAGTTCACACGAGACACCGTCTCCTGACCAGAAGACAGCAACCAGGGGAGTCTTCCGGGATTTTATGCTCTCAGTAAGAGCCCCAGCACGGGTATACAACTTCTGTGCTAGAATCCCACAGCAAATAGCACAGGACCTGATGAGGGACACGCTGGTGGCGGGGGTCCGGTCAAACAAAATCTGCCAGCAGCTATTAGAACAAAGCACGGTGTCTCTGGAAGAGACTGTTAGGGTGGCAAAGGCAATGGGAGATGGCTAGAAACAACCTTGGGGAATACCTTCCCAACCACAGTGCCAAGCACACCATTCCAACTCTGCTAGATTCGCTGACACCCCGCTAAGATCGGGCCGAGAATATGGAGATGACAACGGCTGCAGCAATGGCAGCTCAGCCAGATGTGACCTATAGATGCCAGTTCTGTGGCCAAAACCCCCACCCTTAGGACGCTGCCCGGCAATAGACGCGGACTGCTCGAAACGTAGAAAGTAAAGCCATTATGCTCGGGTCTGCAGGAGCCCATGGGCGACCACCAAGACACATTGTCATGTAAATCGGCGGCAGGATAGCTCTGGTTCTTCCCCAGGTCAGCCAGGAAGGAATGTCATGTGCACCCAGAGGGAGCAGCTACCTTGAACCTGGGATCCAGAGGAGGAATGCCACCATGACGGAGATCTTGAGGAGAGCGAGGAGAGCACAATGGGTTCCCTGAGGATCAATCAGATGAGTCCACACAATTTGTCAAAGGCTACGGTCTCCGTGCGGCAGTGACTGTGACACGAGGTACAAAATGGGAAGATGGACTGCAGACTGAGTCTGATACTGTGACACGAGGTTCAGAGTGGGGAGCATGTTTAACGGTGATGTACGGCAATCTTTGCCAGATACTGTGAAACCAAGTTTAGAGTGGAGAGAAGGGGAAACGGTGATGTACGACACCGGGTTCATAGTGGGGAGGTTTATCAGTGAAGTACGAGAAACTGGCATATACTGTGACACCAGGTTCAAAGTGGGCAGAAGGTTTAAAGGTGTTACACAATACATTTTTGCAAAACCAGTGACACCGGTTTGACAGTAGTGAGAAGGTTTAACAGTGATGTACGATAAACTGCAGCAGAAACTGTGATACCAGGATCGCAGTGGGAAGAAGGTTTAACGGTGATACAGGATACACTGTTGCAGAAACAGCGACACCGGTTTTACAGTAGTGAGAAGGTTTAACAGTGATGTACAGTAAACTTTGGCAGATAATGTGACACCAGGTTCACAGTGGGGAGAAGGTTTAACCGTGATGTATGGT
Organism: Narcine bancroftii; assembly: GCF_036971445.1. NCBI lineage: Eukaryota > Metazoa > Chordata > Chondrichthyes > Torpediniformes > Narcinidae > Narcine > Narcine bancroftii. The sequence goes on from NW_027211849.1 coordinate 727,619, forward strand.
AGACTGAGACGGATACTGTGAGACCAGGTACACATTAGTGAGACGGTTTAACAATGAGGTTCAATGAACTGCGTCAGGTACTGTGACACCAGGTTCACAGTGCGGAGGAGATTTAAGGTGACACGCGATACATTGTTGCAGAAACGGAGACATGGAGTTAACAGAGGGGAGAAATTTTAATGGTGAATTTCGGGAGATTGAGGCAGATATTATTTCACTGGGTTCACAGTGGGGAGAAGGTTTCACGGTGATGAATGGTAGAATGAGGCAGACACTGTGAAACCGGGTAAACAGTGGGGAGAGGATTTAGCAGTGATATACAGTAGACTGAGGTAGATATTGTGACACCGTGTTTGGGAGAAGGTTTATCAGTGATGTAAGATAAACAGGGGCAGATACTGTAACAACAGGTTCACAGTGGGAAGGAGGTTTAACGGTGATACACAGGAGACTGAGGCAGATACTGTGAGACAGGATTCACAGTAGTGTGAAGGTTTAACAGTGATATACAATAAACTGTGACATATACTGTAACACCGGATTCATAGAGGGTAGATGTTTTATTTTTGATGTGACAGTAGATTGAGACAAATAGTGTGACATTGGGTTCACAGTAGTGAGATGGTATAACATTGCCGTATGAGAAACTATATCAGATACTGTGAAAACAGGTACACAGTGGAGAGAAGGTTTAATGGTGATATACGGTAGACTGAGACAGGTAATGTGACCCTGGGTTCACAGTAATGAAAGGTTTAATAGTAATTGATGAAAAACAGTGTCAGATACTATACACCCAGGTTCATGGTGGGGAGATGGTTAAATGGTGATGTACGGCAGACTGAGGCAGATACTGTTACACCGGGTTCAGAGCAATACAAAGGTTAAACAGTGATGAACATAAAACTTTGGCATATATTGTGACACCAGGATCAAAGTGGGGACTAAGTTTAATGGTGAAAGACAGGAGACTGAGACGGAAAGAGTTACATCGGGTTCACAGTGGGGAGAGGGTTTAACGTTGTGTGCTGAGACAAATACTGTGACACCGGGTTCAGTGCAAAGAAAAGGTTTAACAGTGATGTACGATAAACTGTGGCAGATACTGTGAAACCAGTTTAAAATGGGGAGAAGGTTTATCAGTGATACAAAATAAACTCTGGCATATACACTTATACACGGTTCACAGTGGGTAGAAGCTTTAACATTGATGTACGGTGGACTGAGTCGGATACTGTGAGACCAGGTACACATTAGTGAGACGGTTTAACAGTGAGGTTCAATGAACTGTAGCAGGTACTGTGACACCAGGTTCACAGTGCGGAGAAGATTTAAGGTGACACGCGATACATTGTTGCAGAAACGGAGACACGGAGTTAACAGTGGGGAGACCATTTTAATGGTGAATTTCGGGAGATTGAGGCAGATATTATTTCACCGGGTTCACAGTGGGGAGAAGGTTTCACGGTGATGTATGGTAGAATGAGGCAGACACTGTGAAACTGGGTAAACAGTGGGGAGAGGATTTAGCAGTGATATACAGTAGACTGAGGTAGATATTGTGACACCGTGTTCGGGAGAAGGTTTATCAGTGATGTAAGATAAACAGGGGCAGATACTGTGACAACAGGTTCACAGTGGGAAGGAGGTTTAACGGTGATACACAGGAGACTGAGACAGATACTGAGACATTGGGTTCACATTAGGGAGAAGCTTTAACGGTGATTTTTGGTAGATTGAGACAGATACTATGACACAGGATTCACACTAGTGAGAAGGTTTAACAGTGATGTACAGTAAATGTTGGCAGATACCATGAAAATTAGTTCACAGAAGTGAGAAGGTTTAATAGTGATGTATCCTTAACTGTGGCTGATACTGTGACACCAGGTTCAGAGTTGGGAGAAGTTTTTATGGTGACGTATGGCAGACTGACGCAGAAACAGTTACATTGGGATCTCAGTGGGGTGAAGGTTTATCAGTGATGAATGATAAACTGTGGCAGAAACTCTGAAAACAAGTTTCCAGTGGAGATAAGGTTTAACGGTGATGTAAGATAAAGTGTGGCAGATCCTGAGACACCAGGTTAACAGAGGTGAGAATGTTTAATGGTGATGTATGATTGACTTAGGCAGGTACTCAGACTCCGGGCTTACAGTAGTGAGAAGGTTTAACGGTGATGTACGGCAGACTGAAGAAGATACTGATACACCGGGTTCACAAGGCTGCACCATTTCATCGGATGCAAGGATAGACAACGAGATAGACAACAGACTCGCCAAGGCAAATAGTGCCTTTGAAGAACTACATAAAAGAGTCTGGAAAAACAACCAACTGAAAAACCTCACAAAGATTAGCGTATACAGAGCCGTTGTCATACCCACACTCCTGTTCAGCTCTGAATCATGGGTCCTCTACCGTCATCACCTATGGCTCCTAGAATGCTTCCACCAGCGTTGTCTCCGCTCCATCCTCAACATTCATTGGAGCAACTTCATCTCCAACATTGAAGTACTCGAGATGGCAGAGGCCGACAGCATCGAATCCACGCTGCTGAAGATCAAACTGTGCTGGGTAGGAATAGAGGACCATCGCCTTCCCAAGATTGTGTTATCTGGCGAGCTCTCCACTGGCCACCGTGACAGAGGTGCACCAAAGAAAAGGTACAAGGACTGCCTAAAGAAATCTCTTGGTGCCTGCCACATTGACCACCGCCAGTGGGCTGATATCGCCTCAAACCGTGCATCTTGGCGCCTCACAGTTTGGCGGGCAGCAACCTCCTTTGAAGAAGACCGCAGAGCCCACCTCACTGACAAAAGGCAAAGGAGGAAAAACTCAACACCCAACCCCAACCAACCATTTTTCCCCTGCAGCCGCTGCAACCGTGTCTGCCTGTCCCGCATCGGACTTGTCAGCCACAAACCAGCCTGCAGCTGACGTGGACTTTTACCCCCTCCATAAATCTTCGTCCGCGAAGCCAAGCCAAAGAAAAGAAAGACAGTAGATTGGGACAGAAACTGTGACACTGGGTTCAGAGCAGTGAGAAGGTTTAACAGTGATGTATATACAGGATCACAGTGAGTTGTAGGTATAATGGGGATAGAAACATAGAAACATAGAAGATAGGAGCAGGAGTAGGTCATTTGACCCTTCGAGCCTGCTCCGCCATTCAACGAGATCATGGCTGATCTTAAAATTCAGTACCCCGTCCCCGCATTCTCTCTGTAACCTTTAATACCCTTATACTGAAGAAATATATCTAATTCCCTCTTAAATATATTTAATGAACCTGCCTCTACTGCCCTCTGTGGCAATGAATTCCACAGATTCACCACCCTCTGGGTAAAGAAATTCCTCCTCATCTCGGTCCTAAATGGTTTGCCTATTATCCTCAAACCATGGCCCCGGGTTCTGGATTTTCCCATCATTGGAAACATCCCATCTGCATCCATTCTGTCCAGTCCTGCCAGAATTTTATGTCTCTATGAGATCCCTTCTCAATCTTCTAACCTCCAGCGAGTACAATCACAATTTGCGCAATCTTTCCTCATAAGTCATTCCTGCCATTCCAGGTATCAGCCTGGTGAATCGCCTCTACACTCCCTCCATTGCAAGAACATCCTTCCTTAGATAAGGTGACCAAAACTGCACACAATACTCCAGGTGGGGTCTCTCCAAGGCCCTGTACAGCTGCAGTAAGGTATCCTTATTCCTATACTCAAACCCTCTTGATATGAAGGCCACATACCATTTGCCTTTTTAACCGCCTGCTGTACCTGCATGCTCGCCTTCAGAGACTGGTGTACAAGTACCCCTAGGTCTCTCTGCACTTCCCCATCTCTTAATCTATTGCCATTCAAATAGTAATCTGCCCTCCGGTTTGTATTACCAAAGTGGATAACCTCACATTTATCCATATTGTAGTGCATTTGCCATATATCTGCCCAGTCCCTCAATAGACAATAGACAATAGGAGCTGGAGTAGGCCCTTCGGCCCGTCGAGCCAGCACCGCCATTTTACAGATCATGGCTGATCACTACCATCAGTACCCCTTTCCAGCCTTATCCCCATAACCCTTAACTCCTTTGCCCACTAGAGTCTTATCTAACTCTCTTTTGAACATAATCAGCGAATCTGCCTCTACCACCCTCTGTGGCAGAGCATTCCACAGATTCACACTTCTCTGGGTAAAAAAAATGTTTTCTCATCTCCGTCCTAAAGGGCCTATCCTGTATGCTTAAACTATGCCCTCTAGTCCTCGTCTCCCCCATCATTGGGAACAAGTAATCCGACTTCACCCTGTCTAACCCCCTGATAATTTTGTATACCTTAATCATGTCCCCCCTCATCCTTCTAAACTCCATCGGATACAAGTCCAGTTTCTCTAGCCATTCAGCATATGTCAACCCCGCCATCCCTGGAACTAACCTTGTAAATCTGCGCTGCACACCCTCTATAGCTAGTATGTCCTTCCTCAAAATTGGAGACCAGAACTGGATGCAATACTCCAGGTGGGGTCTCACACTGGAGCTTCCTGACCCCCTCTTCCATGCACACAACCCCTCCTAGCTTCGTGTCATCTGCAAATTTGGAGATATTACATCCAATCCCTTCATCCAGATCATTAATGTAAATTGTGAACAGCTGGGGTCCCAGTACAGATCCCTGTGGCACCCCACTGGTCACCGCGTGCCACTCAGAAAATGAGCCATTTATCCCAACTCTCTGTCTTCTACCTGCCAGCCAGTTCTCAATCCACATCAATACTTTGCCCCCAATCCCATGAGCCTTGATTTTGGAAGACAGTCGTTTATGCGGGACCTTATCGAAGGCCTTTTGGAAGTCCAGGTACACCACATCCACTGGCTCTCCCCCATCTATTTTACCTGTCACCATCTCAAAGAATTCCAATAGATTTGTCAACCACGATTTACCTTTTGTAAATCCATGTTGACTCCGTCCGATCCCTTCTCTGCTAATCATATGCTCCGCTATTACATCCTTAATAATGGATTCCATCATTTTGCCCACTACTGATGTAAGCCTCACCGGCCTATAATTCCCCGCTTTTTCTCTACCCCCCTTTTTAAATAGTGGGGTAACATTATCTACCCTCCAATCCATGGGTACTGATCCTGAGTCTATCGAGTTCTGGAAAATAATTCTTAAAGCATCTGCTATCTGAATGGCCACTTCCTTAAGTACCCTAGGATGTAGATTATCAGGCCCTTGGGATTTATCTGCCTTCAATCCCATCAATTTCCCCAAGACCATGTCCTTAGAGATACTGATTTCTTTCAGTTCCTCTCTATGTTTCCCAACATCCTTGGGAGGTTATTTGTATCCTCTCTTGTGAAAACAGAACTAAAGTAAGAATTTAATTGGTCTGTCATTTCCTTATTCCCCATTATATATTCCCCTGATTCCGACTGCAAGGGACCTACTCTGGATTTCACCAATCTTTGGGAAATATATGGGAGACTGAGGCAGACACTTACATCGGGTTCACATTGGGGATAAAGTCTATGGGTGATGTAAGGTATATTGAGGTGGATATTGTGACTCCAGGTTCACAGTGGGGAGAAGGTTTAATGTTGTTGTACAGTGGGCTGAGACATATACTGTGACACTGGGTTTACAGCAGTGAGAGCTTTAACATTGTTGTATGATAAACCGTGTCAGATAATGTGACACCAGGTTCACAGCGGAGAGAACGTTTAATGGTGATGTACGGTGCACTCAGACAGATATTATGACAGAGGGGTCACAGGCGGGAGGTTTATCGGTGATGTATAATAACCACTGGCATACACTGTTAGACCGAATTCACAGTGGGGAGAAGTTTTAAGTGTGATGAACAGGAGACTGAGGCAGATACTGTGACACCAGGTACAAAGAGGGGAGAATGTTTAACATTGATGTAGGATAAATTGTGGCAGATCGGGTGACACCAGTTTCTCAGTTGAGAGAAGGATTAATGGTGATGTTCGGTAGACTGAGGCAGACACTGTTACACCGTGTTCACATTGGGAAGAAGGTTTAATGGTGATGTACAGTAGAGTGAGAGAGAAACTGTGAAACCGGGTTCAGAGCAGTAAAAAGTTAAGCAGTGATGGACATAAAACTTTGGCATACACTGTAACACAAGGATCTCAGTGGGGACAAAGTTTAATGTTGTACATGGAAGACTGAGGCAGATACAGTTACATGGGGGTCACAGCGGGGAGAGGGTTTAACAGTGATGTATAATAAACTCTGGTATATACTATGACACCAGGATCACAGTGGGGAGTAGGTTTAATGTTGATACACGGGAGACTGAGACAGATACTGTTACATCGGGTTCACAGTGTGGAGAAAGTCAATGGGTGTTGTAAGGTATATTGCGGCAGATATTGTTACTCCAGGTTAATAGTGGGGAGAAGGTTTAACGTTGTACAGTGAGCTGGGACCTACTGTGAGACAGGATTTACATTCATGAGAAGGTTTGACAGTGATGTTCTATAAACTGTGTCAGATACTGTGACACCAGATTAACAGTGGGAGAAGGTTTAACGGTGTTGTAAAATAAACTGTGCAGATATATTAAAACTGGGGTCACAGTGGGGAGAAGGTTTACTGGTTATGTATGGGAAACTGAGGCAGATACCGTGACACTGGGTTCACAGTGGGAAGAATGTTTAATGTGATGTACGGATTACTTTGGCAAATATGGTAACACCAAGTTCACAGTAGTGAGAAGGTTTAACAGTGATGTACAATAAACTATGTCAGATATTGTGACACCAGGTTCACAATGGCAATAATGTTTAAAGGTGATGTAAATTAACTGTGGCAGATAAAGTGACACCAGATTCACAGTGGAGAGAGGTTTAATGCTGATGTATGGAAGACTGAGGCAGATTCTGTGGCACCGGGTTCACAATGGGGTGAAGGTTTATCAGTAATGTACAATAAACTGTGTCAGATACTGTGACACCAGGTTCACAGTGGGAAGAATCTTTATCAGTGATGAATAATAAACTCTGGTGTATACTGATATACAGAGTTCACAGTGGGGAGAAGGTTTACATGATATACAATAAACTGTGGCAGATACTGTGACACCGACTTCACAGTAGTGAGAACGTTTAACAGTGGTATACAATAAATTGTGGCAGATAAATTGACACCATGTTCACAGTGGGGAGAATGTTTAACTGAGATGTACGGTGGACGGAGAAAGATACTGTGACACCGGGTTCAGAGCAGTAAGAAGGTATAACAGCGATGTATAAAAAATTCTGGCATATACTGTGTGATTAGGTTCACGGTGGGGAGAAGCTTTAATTGTGATGTATGGTGCAGTGAAACAGATATTATGACACCGTGTTCACAGATGGATATCCAACTGCACGTAAACCAACAAGGTCATGTCAGATACAGCAATGAGCTCTCTGAACCCTTCTCCATAAACAATGGTGTGAAGCAAGGCTGCGTACTCGCACCAACCCTCTTTTCAATCTTCTTCAGCATGATGCTGAACCAAGCCATGAAAGACCTCAACGATGAAGACACTGTTTACATCCGGTACCGCACGGATGGCAGTCTCTTCAATTTGAGGCGCCTGCAAGCTCACACCAAGACACAAGAGAAACTTGTCCGTGAACTACTCTTTGCAGACGATGCCGCTTTAGTTGCCCATTCAGAGCCAGCTCTTCAGCGCTTGTCGTCCTGTTTTGCGGAAACTGCCAAAATGTTTGGCCTGGAAGTCAGCCTGAAGAAAACTGAGGTCCTCCATCAGCCAGCTCCCCACCATGACTACAAGCACCCCCACAGCTCCATCGGGCACACAAAATTCAAAACAGTCAACCAGTTTACCTATCTCGGCTGCACCATTTCATTGGATGCAAGGATCGACAACGAGATAGACAACAGACTCGCCAAGGCAAATAGTGCCTTTGGAAGACTACACAAAAGAGTCTGGAAAAACAACCAACTGAAAAACATCACAAAGATTAGCGTAGACAGAGCCGTTGTCATACCCACACTCCTGTTTGGCTCCGATTCATGGGTCCTCTACTGGCATCACCTACGGCTCCTAGAATGCGTCCACCAGTGTTGTCTCCGCTCCATCCTCAACATTCATTGGAGCGACTTCATCCCTAGCATCGAAGTACCTCAGATGGCAGACGCAGACAGCATCAAATCCATGCTGCTGAAGATCCAACTGCGCTGGGTAGGTCACGTCTCCAGAATGGAGGACCATCGCCTTCCCAAGATCGTGTTATGGCGAGCTCTCCACTGGCCACCGTGACAGAGGTGCACTAAAGAAGAGGTACAAGGACTGCCTAAAGAAATCTCTTAGTGCCTGCCACATTGACCACCGCCAGTGGGCTGATATCACCTCAAACTGTGCATCTTGGCGCCTCACAGTTCGGCGGGCAGAAACCTCCTTTGAAGAAGACCGCAGAGCCGACCTCACTGACAAAAGACAAAGGAGGAAAAACCCAACACCCAACCGCAACCAACAAATTTTCCCTTGCAACCGTGTCTGCCTGTCCCGCATCGGACTTGTCAGCCACAAACGAGCCTGCAGCTAACGTGGACATTATCCCTCCATAAATCTTCGTCCGCGAAGCCAAGCCAAAGAAGAAGAAGAAGAAGAAGAAAGATAATAAACTCTGGCATGTACAGTTATACTGAATTCACAGTGGGGAGAAGGTTTCAGTGTGATGCACGGGAGACTGAGGCAGATACTGTGAGACCTGGTACAAAGTGGGGAGAATGTTTAACATTTATGTAAGATAATTTGTGGCAGATAGGGTGACACCAGTTTCTCAGTTGAGAGAAGGTTTAATGGTGATGTTCGGTAGACTGAGACATATACTGTGACACCGCGTTCACAGTGGGAGCTTTGTCACTGATGTACAATAAGTTGTGGTAGATACTTTGACACAAGGTTCACAGTGGGTTGAAGCTTTAACTGTAATATACGGATGTCTGAGAAGAATACTGTGACACCGGTTTACATGTGTGAGAAGGTTTGACAGTGAGGTTCAATGAACTGTGGCAGATACTGTGACACCAGGTTCACAGTGCGGAAGAAGTTTAAAGGTGACACGCTATACAATGTTGCAGATACAGAGACACAGAGTTAACCGTGGGGAGAAATTTTAATGTTGATTTTCAAAAGACTGAGGCAGATATTATTTCACTGGGTTCACAGTGGGGAGAAGGTCTATGGGCAATACAAGTTATATTGAGGTGAATACTGTGACACCAGGTTCAGAGTGGGGAGAAGGTTTAACGGTGATGTACGGTAAATTGAGATAGATACTGTGACACTGTGTTCACAGTGGGGAGAAGATTTAATGATGATATACAGTGAATTGAGGTAGATACCATGATTCTAGGTGCACAGTGCAGAGAAGGTTTAATGGTGATGTAAGATAAACTGTGGTCGGTACAGTAAAACCGGCCTCACAGTGGGGAAAAGATTTACTGGTGATTCACAAGAAACTGAGGTAGATGCTGGGTCATGGACCGGGTTGACGGTGGGGAGAATGTTTAACAGTTCTGTTTGATAAACTGTGACAGAGAAAGTGACACTGTTTTCACTGCTGGGAGAATGTTTAACAGTGATGTACGATAGACGTACGCAGATACTCTGACACCAGTTTCACAGGGGGGAGAATGTTTATCGGTGATGTATGGTGGACTGAGATAGATACTGAGATAATGGGTTCACAGGAGTGAAAATGTTAACATTAATGTACGATAAACTGTGTCAGATACTGTGACACCAGGTTCACAGTGGGGAGAATGTTTAACAAGATGTACAATAAACTGAGGCAGATACTGTGACACTAGATTCACAGTGGGTAGGTTTAAACGGTGATGAACAGTAGACTTAGGTAGGTACTGTAACACCAGGTTCACAGGGAGGAGAAGGTTTAACATTGATGTACATTTGAATGAGGCAGAAACTGTGAGACAGGATTCACAGTCATGAGAAGGTTTAACAGTGATGTTCTATAAACTGTGTCAGATACTGTGAAAAGCACTTTCACGTTGGGAGAAGGTTTAACGGTGAAGTACGGTAAACTGTGGGAGATACAGTTAAAACTGAGTTCACAGTCGGGAGAAGGTTAAACTATGATGTACGATAAACTGTGGCAGAAACAGTAACAAATGGTTCACAGTGGGGAGAATGTTTAACGTGATGTACAATAAACTGTGCCAGATACTGTGATGCCAGGTTCACAGTGGGGAGAATGTTTAACGAGATGTACATTAAACTGTGGCAGATTCTGTGATAACAAGTTCACAGTGCGAAGAACGTTTAATGGTGATGTACAGTAAACTGGGACAGAAACTGTGACACCGGGTTCAGAGTAGGAAGAATGCTGAAGGTGATGTACAGTTAACTTTGACAGATACTGCTGACACCGGATTCACTGTAGTGAGAAGGTTTAACAGTGATGTACAATAAATTCTGGCCTATACTGTGACATCAGGTTCATATTGGGGAGAAGGTTTAATGCTGATGTACGGTAGAGGGAGGCAGATACTGTGACACCAGGCTCATTGTATTGTTCATTTATCTTAATTACTACATCTAATTTATATGCTCCATTTTTTTGTGGTAACTTCCAAACATTCCATAAACTTCAATTCTAATCAGATTTTGTTCATTTAAATAGGTCACCACTAAAAGCCCAAATTGTTTGGTCTCTAAGGTACGCTGCACAAAATTAAATTCTTTACCTGGGTTTGGTTCATCGGCACTTCAGTCTCCTTCATTATTTTTTCAGTCCCATGTTTTGTGCTTTCTGCTTTGCCCAGCCAATTCGCCAAATGGGCATCCAGCCTCTGTCTTCTCAGCTTGACCCAACATCTCCTCTGTAAACTTAAGCAAACCAAGGAGACCAAAGTTAAAATTTTCACATTTGCATTTTCAAAAACAAAAATGACGCCGTGATTTGCAATTTCACATCAAAATCCCACTTGCTAAACTTTCAAGCAAATGAATTGCATCCAATACCTGGAAAATTGCAAGAGAACTGCTTGGTTAAAGCAAAGATTCCACCCAGACACCCCATTAAAGACCTCCAAGTTAACAACAGATAGCAACCTGAAAGTTAAATACAAAGACCTGTATCAGGAAGATTAACGGGCTTTTAAAAAAAATAATTTCCACGATTGAAAGAAAACTCCTCAGGGAACACCAGGCTCTTGTTGAACAACTCCTGTTCTATTCCTCAAAATGGATTGAATCTTGATTTCAAGAGGTGTCATTTGGTGAGATTTTTGTCCAGAACAAAGCCTGCCCATACACTCCCGTAAATACCTGCGCAATCCTGGCTCAACTCTGCTCCATGCTAAAGCTATCTGAACATTTCTGAAGAGATAACGGACTTCAGATGCTGGTAAGTTGAGTAAAAAACACCCTAATACTTCACTGAACAACACAGCTCTCTCTGAAAATCAACAAGAACATTCCTGAACAGTAATTATTTACCTTTCTAGCACCAAACCTGGTGAACTTTATATATGTTAAATTCTGCGCACAGTCTAAGAATGGACTGCAACCAGTGAACTTGAAGGAATGAGAAGTGAGATTGGACTGTGAACCTAAGAACTTTTCTGAACTTATACACAGGTGCACTTAGAATTAGAAGGGGGGTAAGTTAGGTAAAGTAAGTAAGTTAAAGTGTAATTCCATTTTCATGTTAAAAGATAATTAAAATCAACTTTTGTTAAAGTGACCATTTGTCTTGGTGAATATCTATTGCTGTGGGGTTTGGGATCTTCTGGTCTGGTAACACAGCAGAACAACCCGAATTCTTTCGGTTATGATAAGAGTCCATAAATGAGCCCCGGCATCTTTTGAAATTTTTATTTGACTCTTTAATAATTTTTTGTAATTTTCAACAAGACATAATATCATTTAACTGTTGTGTTTGTGTTATTAGAGAATTGCCTTTCCATTCAATCAGGTTTAGAGTTTTGGGTGCCGTATTTGAGAAAAGATGTGCTGGTGTTGGAGAAGCTCAGAGATGATTTACTGGAATGATATCAGGAATGAAAGGGTTAGTGTATGAGGAACAATTGTTGACTCTTTGACTGTACTAGTTGGAGTACAGAAGGATAAGGGGGACCTCAGAGGCATTTCAAATAATGGAAGGCCTGTACAGAGTACATATGGCAAAGATGTTTCCGATGGTAGGGGATTCTAGGACAGGAGAGCATAATTTCAGGATAAAAGGGTGTCAATTTAAAACAAATGTGGAAAAATTGATTTTGTCAGTGGGTCATGAATCTGTGGAAATGAGGTAATTGGGTGTATTTAAGACAGAGATTGACAGGTATTTGATTCATCAAAGAATCAAGGGTTAAGGGGAGAAAGTTGGGCCGTGGGCCGACTTCTGCTCCTATATCTTGTAATGTATATCCTGCTGGAGACCTAGTCAACCTTCCTCTTGTAAAACAGTCTGCATCATGAGTTTATGTCATGTGAACCGATTTCCGAATGAATCCCATGTTATAAGTGACCCACACACCTCCGGGACATTTGCTCTCATTTTCTGCCATTTTAGCCAATTCAATAAGGTAGCTAAAGACAGCTGCGTTTCTCTCAATGCAAATTCTACATTGACAGGACGACAGCTTCCTCATTTTAAAAATTGTTATCGAGCAGCTCAAATGAGATTTCTTGCTTCTTTGTTTGAAAGGGAATAATTGCCATGGGTTAAAATTGTATCAAATAAAATAGAAGAGAGGAAAAGCAGAAGAATTTATATACAAGTGGGAATAGAAATTAATGGTTGGTGATAAAGATACACAATTGTTGAAACATTTGATTAATATATGGAATAAAATAAATGATGAAATTGGTGTAAGTGGATGTACATCACCCAGAATGGCTCTGATTCAAACTCCTCGCCTCTTTTTCAAAGGATCATCAATTTCTGGATAGCTGGTTTCGTAAGGGGATTATAAATGTTGAAGATTGTGATGAAAGGGGTCAATTAATGTCATTTGAGCAACTGAGAAATAAATATCGTATAACTCATGGCAATTTCTTTTGCTATTTCCACCCAAGAGCATATTTCAAGGATGAGTTAGGACTAACCATGTTGTACTGAAATAGAAATTCCTTATAAAGAGGAATTGTTAAAAAAATTACTTCGATTTGTTCATAAGTCCAGGCAAAGGTGGGAAATGGATCTGAATATTGTAATTTATTCACAAATATTGGTAGATCCATATAAGGATCTCAATGTAAGATATAAATTAGTTCAGTTTAATTGTTTTTACATCAGTCATGTAGCAGATGTCAGCAAGGATTTTATCTGAAAGCTGCACCTAGAGTCAAGTAACTCAGGCACTTGGATTTGAAAAGCTCTACAGGAAGCTGATCATGTGATCCAGGGGAGTAGTATTAATTCACTTCAACTCAGCAGTCTGGAACTATTGATCAGTGTTCCACACTGTAGCAGTGACGAAGGAATTCACAACTAGTTTTTCTTCTACAGTTACTTGTTACACCAGAGAAAATGAATAGACTAAAATCAGAATTATCAGATCAATGTTTGACGTGTGGTGAAGATGTCACAACTTTCTTGCATTCAACTTAGCTTTATCCTAATGCAAGATCTTTTTGGGGAAAATTACAAATTTGTGGAACAAGTTACAGGAGTTGTTTTTCTGCAAAATTCAACTTTATTTTTCTTAGGAAATATTGAAGGAACAAGGCCCAAATTAAAACACTTATATATCAATTGAAATTTGTTAAATTAGCATTTGCGGTGATGAGGAAATGTATTGCACTTACTTGGAAATCAGATATATTTTTAGAGATGCCAAGATGACATGCAAAAATTCAAAATTGTATTCCTTTAGAAAAAATTACATATAGATTTAGAAATATATACTCCATGCTTTAGCAAATTTTGCACCTGAATATTCAAATATTAAACTTCAATTTGTAAAAATGCCCTTTCCATCCCTCTAGACATGTAAGAATCTCCTCTAAGTGGTAAAATTGTTATTTAGATGTGTTAGATTTCCTCACCACCGTGACCTCTGGGGAAGTGGAGGGCTAACACAGGGCACCAGAAAACAGGAAGATCACACCCCATCAACATCTGAGAAGCAGAGGATTCATTCCACGAGTCAGTGACCATGGAAGCAAAACAGTGAGGGGTTTTGCAGCTGAAGGACCCACATAGGTGGCAGGTTGTTGGTGACTTGAGGAGAGGAACCCACGCAGGCTAAGGGCTTCCGGACAAAGTAGTCAAGGAACTCACACTAGGCTATGGATTGCTAGAGACTGGTTCAAAACTGGCTAAAAGTGTATCAGGTATCAGACTTGGGATATGAGTGGGTGCTAAATGGTTCCTAATCATGTCAGAGGTTCCAACCTGGAGCTCACATTGCAAATGACTTGGATGGTCTGTGAGCATTGAAAGAGAATCCACAGACCCTCAGTGACTTGGCTCAGGGTTTGGGATGGTTGGGTGGGGGGGGGGGGGGAGAGCATGATTCTCTTTTGCTTCTTTCTCAGACTGCAAGAGTCATTTCAGCAATTTCTGCCAATGGCGAATCTGTCCACCTTACAGCAGGAATAAAGCAATTTTATGTGATATGACACTTTAATTACATGACAGTAAATTGTCTCCTGAACTAGAGAGAGAGTTTCACGTTTCAACTATTACAAACTCCACTCACCAGAACTAACTGTATACCTCTTCTCACTTTTTGTTTGCAAAGACACCATTGATTTTATCACAACTCCTCTACTGCATTTGTCCTGTGAGAAATTATACATTTAACATTGTATATAGATATGTTTTTGAAAGAGATGGATTGTAGGAGTCGTGTAGGTCACAAACAAACACAAACACTTCACAAAACAGAACTTATTTAAATTGCAAAGGCTTTGCTGAGAGTGAGTCATGCAGGCACCGAGGCTTTGCAAAGACAAAACAAGGAGACTGCTTTGCTAAATAATTTCAAAAGCATGTTCCAGTTTGCTGTTCTAAGACGGTCATGTGTTTTTGCAAGCAGAGAGATGACACCAAATAGACTTTCTCTCAGAGAGAGAGAGAGAGAGAGAGAGAGAGAGAGAGATGGCAAGCTGGCATCTTGTTGAAACCCATTTTGTAGATGGGTTGTGAGTTCTCAGTTCAGCCTGTTGAAAAACTTTTCGTCCATAGAAGAGAAAATAGCTGACTCGAGTGTTTCACCTGAAATAAGGGAAACAAAAGGAACTCTATGGTGACCTGCAGAAGAGGTTATCATTTGGAAAACCCTGATGGGGCTAGTTTCTTTGGCAAGACCCCAAAGTGGCTGATCAGAGGGAATCAGTCTTTGTGTGTCCAATGACCAAGTAAGTCCTCTCTGAAACCAACAAGAGCCTTCCTGGAGGGTAAACATTTACTTTTAAGTACCAGAGCTTGGTGAAAATTCATAAATGTTGAATTCTGTGCACAGTATAAGAATTGATAGACACCGGTGAACTTGGAGTTGTGTCAAAGAACTTTATACACATTAAATACACCTGCACTTAGAATTAGAAGGGGGTAATGTGAGGCTATTAAGTTAATAGTGTTAAATTAAAGTTTGATCCTGTTTTTTTTTTTAAATTAAAAATGATGTTTGTTTAAGTATCCATTTGTCTTGGTGATTTTCTATTGCTGCTAGGTTTTGGGGTCCTCTTGGCCTGTCAAAATCCCAAGATGAGGACTTCTACTCCAGGACACCCAAAATGTCTTATTTCTTCAATAAATGCAGATTCCCCCATACTGTCATTGAAAAAGCCTGCACCCATATCTCCAATTCTCTTTCTGCCATTACCCCACCTCCTCTCTGGCAGAACAATGAGAGAATCCCTCAGGTTTCGCACTTACCACCCATCAGCTGCCACATGTGACATGTTATCCTTGGACACTTCCAACTTCAGCACCATCTTATAACCTGCTACATCTAACCTGCTCCACTCATATCTTCTTTTCACAGGGTTATGTCTTTCTGTGACTCCCTCGACAGCACTACCCTCCCCTCCCACCACCACCTGACGGACTGCACATTGGAACTGCAGAAATTGCCAAACTTGTCCCTACATCTCCTCTCACCTCCATCCAAGGCCACAATCAGACCTTCGAGGTGAGGCAGTGTTTCACATGCATCCCATCCAACCTAATCTACTATATTTGGTAGACTCAGTTGACCTCGATATCAGCAAGACCAAATACAGACTGGGTGGCCATTTTGCTAAACACCTGGGCTCTGTGAATCTAAACTTGAGCTTCCTGTGACCTACCATATCAATTCTCGAACCCTTCCCGCAACATATCTGTTGGCCCCATCCCTCACCAGAGTGAGGGCAAACAAACTTATAGAAAACACATTATATTCCTCCTGGGGAGCCTTAAAGTCTACAGCATGAACACGAATGTTTCTAATTTTAAGCAGCCACTCACCTCTGTCTGATTTCACTGTTTCCATCTCTTGATCTACTGCCCATTTGAATATAATTACTCCTTTAAGGTAGAAGAGTTGACAGTGGTGTTTTCCCCATAGAGCTTAACTTTGAACAACTGGCAAAATTAAGTGGCAGTTGTTGCAGAATGAATGGTGTTATTGTTTAAAATCTGCCTGTGGTCGAAAGTATTCTTGGACTGAATAGACATCTGGGTCAAATGGCTATTTAAGGACAATCTGTACATGATTGTACATCCTAAAGTACAATGACTACTTCTATCCACTAAAGATTGTTAAAGAGCAAGAATAGACAATACAATCATGTAAAATTCCCATCCATACCGCACACGTATTAATACACAAAACAATCACACCTCCTTATTGGTCAGGAAGTGCCTACACTTCCCAAGGAGACTGAGGAGGTCAAGGCCAACAGCTCTCATCCTGAGATTTTACAGGAGTGTAGTTGAGTCTCCTGTCTGGCTGCATTGTTGGATGGTCTAGTTGCTGTAAAGCATCAGACAGGAATGATGCAAAGAGTTGTGAGGATCACTGGGGTCTCCCTTTCTTCTTTAGATTGCATTTACTGGGAGTGTTGTTCAAATAGGGCTCAAGGAATTATAAAATGACCATTTCCATCCAGTGAACAGGATCTTTAACCATGTCCATCATTAAAATCAGGACTGACAGGCTAGGGAATAGCTTCTTCCCACAGGCTGTGAGATGGATGAAAAGAATCCTAGAAGTGCGATAATCACCCAAAATATTTATATATGTAGCGGCTACCTTGATAGAGCTACTAAAGCAAAACACATACACACACCAGGTTAGTCAACACAAGACTGCTTTATTCAGACTTTATAGGCTTTGTTTTATTTACAGCATGTCCCGGGCTCCATGGGACAAGCTGGGACATCATTATGAGTTTGCTGCCAATCCACGGGACCACAGGTTTAAATTAAGCCCTGCGAATGTTCCACGCCTTCCGGCAGGAGAATTTACATAGAACGTGCCGTTCGACAGCACGCAGCACCATGCACGAGTGGTCAATTAAATGGATGAGTTTCCAGCTGTCTGTCTCATGATTTTGCACGCCCGCCAAAGGACTTTGCCTGCCCGGCCACTAGACAGCTACTACACCCCCCCTCGCCCCCCAGAACAGTCGCCAGAAACAGCTGTGAATGTCCCCCAATGTCCAATGTATACACAACCTCATCCTTCTTCAACACGCGGAAAGGGCCCTCATACGTTCATTGTAATGGCGCACTTGGGATATGTCTGCACACAAAATCAAAATCAGCATCCAGGAGTGGTGGGGGCACATTCTGTTTAGGGGATCCATGCCAGTGGGGAGGAAAAGGTTTGCTGATTGCGACTCCATGTCGAAGCTGATGAAGAACATTCAGATCAGAGTTGGTTGTGAAATGAATGTCCCAGGAAAATGTAAGGACCGTACCATAAACCATCTCTGTGGACAATGCAGACATATCTTCCTTTGGAGCCATGCACACTCCCAATTGAATCCATGGCAACTCGTTGACCTAATTGGGACCAGTGAGTCAGGCCTTAGGTTTGACTTCAGTTGCCGGTGGAAATGTTCTATAAGGCCATTGGACTGTGGGTGAATTGTGCTCCGTGGTCTGAAGTAATGTGGGACAGAAAACCATATCTAGCCATCCAATTGACAATGAATGCTCTGGCACTTGTCTCAATGTCACTGGATGGCAACGAGACGGCCTCTGGTCAGCGCGTGAAACGTTCTACAACTGTTAGAATATATCTCATGTTTTGAGATACTGGCAATGGTCCGAGCTGGTCCACATGAACGTGTTCCAACTGCCTGCATGCTGCCGGGAAAGGTTGAAAGGTCTTAGGGTGCCACTGAATTTTGGCTGTCTGGTAGGAGGTACATGTGCAGACCCATGGCGTGACACCTTTGTTCAGTCCATGACCTACATATTTATTTGACATGACCTTGACAGATGTTCTGATGGATGGATGAGACAAGCTGTGTATCTGGTCAATAAGGTGTTGCCTCCAAGATGGTGGAATCACTGGTCGAGTGTAGCCCAAAGACATGTCACAAAGTAAGGTTGGCCACCCAGTTGTGCTGCCCCATGCTGTATGTCCAGGTTAGTAATGGCCGTACTGTATGCCTGAACATCGGGGTCCATTGCCTGGACACTGGCTAATTCAGAAATATCAATGTCACCCTAAATATGTTATACGGTCGGTCTGGACAGAATATTCGTGATGCCATTGTTTTTACCAGAAATATAGCACACGTCCGTGGTAAATTCTGAAATGTATGAGAATGGCCCTGCTGTCCTGCCGACCATGGATCTGTTATTTTGCTGAAGGAAAAAACGAGTGGCTGGTGGTCTGTGAACACAGTGAAATGCCAACCCTCCAAAACAAATCAGAGTGCCATGTGGCTCGATACAATGCACGATATTTAATCTCTGATGGCCATAGATGTTGGCTAAAGAATGCGAGGGGTTGGCAATGGCCATCGACGTACTGCTCAAGAAACATACCCACGGCCGTACTCGAGGCATCAGGACTAAATGTCAAGGATGTGTTGGGGTTAGGATGGGGGAGCATTTCTGCGTTGACTAAAGCGTCTTTGGCATCACAAACCCAACCTCTGCTTCTGTTGTCCAGTGCACGTCCCTGTGCTTTGTGGTGAGGATTGGAAACCGTGGTCGAAGAATGTCAGCAGCTGCTGGAATGAACCGGTGATAGAAGTTTTTCCTGCTCAAGAATTTCTGCAGACCCTGAACCGTGATAGGTGTTGGAAAAGCACGGACTCCCTCTACCTTGCTGGCTAAGGGAAAGACACCATTGTGTCCCAGGAATCGATGGTGGACTTGCTAAATTGACATCTGCTAGGGTTGATACGAAGACCAAATTCCTCCAGCCATTGGAACAGGTGGTGTAAATGCAGTTGGAGATATCCTGTTCAGTTTGACTGGCTATGAGGATGTCATCCAAGTGTATGGAAGCGATTCTGCCCAATGCGTATATAAGATGCTGGAAAGTTTGAGTGGTGTTCCTCAACACAAATGGTATCCTTAAAAAATTCAAAAACCCTTAAAGGAATAATAATGTCTTCCTTATACACCGGGATCTGATGGTATCCCTTGACAAGATCAACTTTGGAGAAAACATGGAAAATGTGCAGATGGGCAGCGAAATTTTGCATATGAGGGAGAGGGTATCTGTCGGGTGTAGTTAATGAGCCTACGGTAATCACCGCAGGGTCTACATCCACCTGTTATTTTGGGTACCATGTGTCACGGTGATGCCCAAGGACTGTTGGAGCACTGAATGATGCCTTATATCTCCCTTGCAATAAACTCTGCCCTTGCCTGCTGCAGTTAATCAGTTGGAAGATGATGAGAACTGGCGTAAATCAGCTAGTCTGAAGTGTCTATGTAATGGGACACACCCTGGGCTGTTTTGGAGGTGTTGAAATTAGGAGAGATAATAGCAGGAAATTCATTGAGCAGGACAGCATCGACATCTTTGTGCAGGATATGCACCCCGAGATGGGAAACTCTCCCTTTGCTGCAGACCAGTGGGTACGTTTTCAAAGTGGTGGCATGAACCAATATCCTCCGCTTCACGTCTACTGGCAAGTCATGTGACCTTCAAAAATCTGCACCCAAAATGACCTGTGCAATGGAAGACAATATGCAATTCCTAAGGAATGTCGCACCTCCTTTCCCAATTGCGACCCGTCCTTTGCTAAAGCAGGGAATTGTAGTTCCATTTGCTGCTTGAAGAGCCAGGTGTTATTATTTATGTGTTTTTTTCAAAATAGGTTGGCAGGATATTTGTACTTACCAACGTCGTCTTGAAGATACAATAGGCCAGTCGGTACTTGTGCCAGCTGCCGAGGCCCCAACTGGCAGAGTTTTTTAAATTTCCTGCCTTTTTTCTCTAATAGATAAATGGCGGTCCACATCGATGGGCTTTTTTCCCCATTGGCGATGGTAGAAACACCATTCTCACCGCCTGTCAGTGCATTCATCCTTCTTTAACTGAACTGCAGATATAGGAGGCTTGTAGGACACAGGAGATGGATCTACTGATCAAAGAGGCTGTTTGTGAGCAGATGCTTGCGTTGGAGTATGATCGAGCCTGTCAGCCTCCCACGCTACATCATGGGGATGGCAGAAATCCATGTTAACGATTGGTATTGCGACACGACCCGGGAGTTTGGACAGGAATAGAATCTCAAAAAGTAAACAATGAGAATGGCCATCTGCTAATATGAGCATCTCATTCATTAGATCAGATGGATCCCTGTCACCCAGGCCCTCCATATTTAAAAGCTCATGTCTAGTCAATTCCAGGAGAAATAGGCAGAACCTGGTTTAACTGCAGCCGTGGTGGCAGCTGCTGCAGTCGTTGTGTCCATGATCACTGGAGATTCAAGCTTCGGCTGAATCTTGCATTCGGGGCTCACCGTTTCTGGCGGCAACTTCAGTACAGCTACTAAAGTAATACACATACCCACGTTAGTCAACATAAGACTGCTTTATTCAAACTTTACAGACTTCTTTTATATACCGCATTACTTGTCAGGGAAGATATTACAGCGGTGCTCAGGCAAGAGACTGGAGGTCTCATCGAGCGAGGCACTGTGGGTAAAACTAAAAAATAAGAAGGGTGAGGTTACTATTATAGGGGTACATTATAGTTTGGCAAATGGGAAGGGAGAACTAGAAGAGCAAATGTGCAAGGAATTAGCTGACATCTGCAGTAGGAATAGGGTGGTGTTGGTTGGGGATTTCAATTTTCCTAACATCGATTGGGGAACACAGTCAGTGAGAGGGCAGGATGGCTTAGAGTTTGTACAATGTGTTCAGGACTGCTTTTTGCAGCAGTATGTGGAGATGCCCACTACAGGGGGGGCAATGTTCGATCTGTGGTTGGGGAATGAAATGGGATGGTTAACTGGGTAAGCAAATATGCAGATGATATGAAAATAGGGGGAGTGGCGGATGGTGAGGAAGTTTTTCTTAGATTACAGGATTTGGTTTGTTTGGAAAAGTGGACTGAAAGATGGCAGAAGGAATTTAATGTCGACAAGTGTGAGTTGCTGCATTCCAGAAAAAATAACCAAAATAAGACATATGCAGTTAAGGGAAGGACATTGAAGAATGCAGAGGAACAGAGGGATCTTGGAGTTACGGTACAGAGTTCCTTGAAGGTGGATTGCCAGGTAGACAGGGAGGTTATGGCAAACTGGCCTTCATATATCATAGCATAAAGTACAGCTGGAAAATGATGCTGCGATTGTTGAAGGCATTGGTGAGGCCAGGTTTGGAGTATTGTGTTCAGTTCTGGTCTCATTTGTCAAAATAAGGATAGAGATAGGTGGAGAGAGTGCAGAGAAGATTTACAAAAATGTTTCTTGGCTTACAACATCTAGAATCCAGAGAAAGATAAAGGAGACTGGAGGGCTCATCGAGGGAGGCAGTGTGGGTAAAATGAAAAAATAAGGATGAGGGTACTATTATTGGGGTATATTATAGGCTGCCAAATGAGACATGGTGAGACATTATTAAGAGTTTGCTATCGATCCATGGAACCAGCAGGTTTAAATTAAGCCCTGTGAATGTCCTGCACCTACCCGCAGAAGACACCACAGATCAACGTGCTGTTCCTCGGCATGCAGCACCGTGCACGTGTGGTCCATTAAATGGATGAGTGCCCAGTGATCTGTTTTATGGTATTGCGCGACGTCGGAGAACCTCATCACTGACGGTTCACAACGTGGGCTGTGTGCCCACTTGGCCCTCTACATATATTTAATTAGATTATTCATTTGGTCATTACGTGCTGTATATTGTGTGCTTTTGTGCAGGCACCATGGTAGATTTGTCGGGTTGTAGATGTACGACCCAGTGCATCATTCCATGGATTCACAGAACATTACAGCACCGATACAGGCCCTTCAGCTTTTCTTGTCTGTGCCAAACTCTTATTCTGCCTTGTCCCACTGACCAGCATCCAGTCCATCATCCTCCATCTCCTTCGTATCCCTGAACTTGTCCAAACTCTTCAATACTAACATTGAGCTCACATTTCCTCATGCAGCTTCTAGCTTGTTCCACTTTCCCACCACCTTGTGTGGAGAAGCTCCCCCTCATTTTCCACTAAACTTTTCCCCTTTCATCCTTTGCCCATGTATTAAGGATTTCTCCAAGAGGCAGAGTCTCAAGAAAACAACCTCTATCCTCAAGGACCCTCACTACCCAGACCAGGCCTTCTTCACACTGTGATCACTAGGGAAACAGGTCCAGGAGCATGAAGACGAACACCCAATGGTACAAACACAGCTTCTCCCCCTCTGCCATCAGATTTTTGAATGGACAAGGAACCACAGTCACTCCCTCACTTACTCCTCATTTTGCACAAATGGATTTCTTTTTTAAAATGTAATTTAGAACAATATTTGCACCTGTATTGTTGCCACAAAACAACAAATTTTCTGACATGTTCATCACAATAATTTTTTTATTCTGAACACTGTGCGTACATCAGAAAATAATCATAGCTCAAAAAACAATTTCAAAAGATGAATTAACTATTTCCATGCACCCTCCACTTTTATGTCTATTTTTCTACAGCCATTCCATGATCGAGACATCTCCACTTAAACCCAACCCACATTTCTTCTCCCATTCAAAGCACTCAGTAATACACCAAGGCAATAAAATAAAAACTGAATGCTGGAAATACTCAGCAGGTCATCTACTGGAAAAATAATCGGAGTTAAAACCTTCAGGTCGATAACCTTTCACTGGGATTCAGAAAGATGATCAAACAAACCTAATTCTCTTTGCTGAGAAAAAGAAGAGGGGAAATAACAAAATGAATACGTGGGATGAAAAGCCCGAGCAGCAGAAATGGCAGTGGTGCTGGATGAGTGGAGTCGACTCGTTGATCAGCACATCTGTCTGGATGGAGGGGGAAAGGATAAACAAGACGAACATGATGCCGTCACTGTGAGGTACAATACGACAGCTGCAGAGAATCTGAAATGAAGGAATGGTGAAAATACTTGTTTTTGGATCGACGTGACAAAATTTGACCTGACAAAAGAAAACAACGTTGTTTTGCTCTGCCAGAACTCTCTTGATCAAGGGACACAATAAAATAATCCAAAAGCCAACGATATGAAATTGAACAGCAAGTTATAGAAATTGGTAGCAAGAGATAAAACACAGTTACATAATTCCATGAAAGTGGTGTCACAGGACGACAGGGTTCTAAAGACAGCTTTTGTCATCTTCGCCTTCATTAATTAACATATTGATAATAAGAGTTGGGAGGTTATGGTGAGGTTGGATAAGATGTTGGTCAGGCCAAATTTAGAGTATTGTGTGCAGTTCTGGTCACCTAGCTACAGGAAGGGTATTAGTAAGATTGAAAAAGTGCAGAGAAGATTTACTAAGATGCTGCCAGGTCTTCAGGAGTTGAGCTGCAGGGAAAGATTGAACAGGTTGGGACTTTATTCCTTGGAGTGTTGAAAAATGAGTAAGAGATTGCTTAAAGTGGAATATGAATGGGAAAAAAGGCTGAGAAAGACTGCAGTGGACCCAATTGTGAAGGAAAAAGTTTGCTTGAGAAAAGTTGTCATTGGCCTATTTTCTCTGGAGTTATGAAACCACGCACAGAACAAGTCAATGAGGTACAATTAAAACAGTGGTTTTCAAACTTTCTTTCCACTCCCCGCCCACTTTAAGTAATCCCTTACTAACAGAGCACTTCTGGCATAAGGATTAAGTAGAATATGATCCGGGGGGTGGGGGTGGGGGTGGGGTGGAGGAGGAGTTTGAAAATCACTGCTCTAGATGAAAAGGTTTCTCCATCTCAGTTTTAAGCAGACATCCTTTTATTCTGAGGTTGTGCCCACTGATCCTAAACTCTCCCATACCTGGCAAAATACTCTCTATCCATCCCTTTCACTATTCAGCAGATTTCAATGAGGTCCTGCCTCATCCTTCTAAACTCGGGCGAGTACAGGCCCAGAACCATCAAATGTTCCTCAAACATTATTCCTCTCATCCCCAGGATCATTCTTTTAAACCACCTCTGGGCCATCACATCCTCTCTTAGAAATGGGGCCTAAAATTGCTCACAACACTTATTAGATCAGGACAACCAGAAGGTGGTCACGGGAGGGGAAGCCAGCTGCAGGACTGCCTCGAGTCACTGTACTATAGCGAACTTTATCAAAACAGCTGTGGACAAGGGTGTCCCCACCAAATTGTTCAGGGAGTTTTCTCGACCAGAAATCCTGGATGAATAACAATATCCAGAAATTGCTGAGAGCCAAATCACAGTTTGGAGATACAGATACACAAGGAGCCAATACGAACCATGGAAAGCCA